>NW_028319583.1:1237500-1312500 GCF_062004578.1 Staurois parvus | reverse complement strand
CAGGGATATACAGAACAGACATGGACACAGCCAGCTTTCTTCTATGGGCAGTTGAATGTAAACAGACCAAAAGTGATCATATACCCTCTATTTTCAGCTGTACTAGGGGCTTAGAGAGATGGGGGAGGTGAAACAGCAGTACACTTATCTCAGTGGATGACTGCAGGGAGGCGTATCTGCAGTCTTGGCCAATAGAGGACATGCCGACTGTTCTACTAGCAGCCAGAAAACTGACCACACTGGGATGGATGTGCTCTTATGTCTAATGTTGTCATTACATGTTTTTGGTGGCAACCATAATTACTTGTTACATACACAGACTCCTCTTTTTGGTTTGCTGGGCTACACAACAGTTGTGTTTTACTGCTCCTTATCACATTCTAGCCTGTGAGTGAGTTGACTCATTGAAAACCAATGCACTCATTGGGGTTGATTTACTAAAACCGGAGAATGCAAAATCTGGTGCAGCTGTGCATGGTAGCCAATCAGCTTCTAATTTCAGCTTGTTCAATTATGCAGGCCATACATGGGTCAAATTCCAAAAATTTTTCGTCTGAAAATCGAAAACGTTCGCTCGGTAATCCGATGGTGCTATCAATGACTTCGAAAATTGGCCGTCCAAGTCATAAAGTTCACCCCATATAACAGGCAAAACTTCTGTTCCTTCCAGGTCACGGGTCATGCACATATTCTTTTTGGAAAAACGATCGTACAATTTGACCATCATTGAGTCGAAAACTTCCAACATGCCCAATCGCTGAAAAGGGGAGGAACCACGAGAATTGGCCGGTGCCATTGACCCACTAACAGAGCGAAAATCAGCCGATTATTCTTAGGTCTGATTTTCGGACAAAAAATTGGTTGAGTTTGGCTGGCATAAGGCTTTGAGAATAAAACCTGGAAGCTGATTGGCTACCATGAACATCTGCACCAGATTTTGCACACTCCAGTTTTAGTCAATCAACCTCATTGTATGGCTGATATCTTATTTCAGCAATTGTTACGCAGAGAGGGTGAGTGTGGAAAATACAAATTTATTTTCCTTTGAAGATGAAAAGCCTCTAGTTCACTGACTTGGGCCGAAATGCCCTTCACATTTTCTTTTCCTCTCGTAGACTCGGAGGAGGTTACATCTGGTGATTTGAGAGGCAGTGGAAGGTGTTTGACTCTTTTTGACTTCATCTTAGTCTTGTGGAAGTCTCTCTCGAATTTGTTCCGCATTCTGTATGTAGGCATGATCATCCTAGAATATGGGAAGATCGTTAGGAGACCATATTCGCACCATAGCGTGACCTTGTCCTATAAATGGCCTCCTACTCCCTGGTAGTTATACCGCCATGAAGAGAAACCATCAGACCTAATGACTCCCACATGGTAGTTTTCAGTAACATCAACAGGTCCTCCACCATGTTTAGCTGTACTGGGTTAAAGGCACCCTTTGGCTTTCTTCAGATGGAGAACTAGGCATTGGGAACAAGGTTCGAGGTGACTTACCTGGCAGTTTTACATTTGTCTGTTGCTGAGGAGCCAGGTTTTGTGACCATGTCCCTGTGGAACCTTCTTGGGTTCTAAGCCCAGGCTGTACGGAGAGCCTCAGCTCCTGTCCATGCAGAGATTAAAGTGTATGTTGAGACAAAAAAACCCAAAAAAACTTTAATAAATCTCAAAGATACCTTTATTTATTTCAGGTACTTGTATATCGCCGTCAATTTACGCAGCACTTTACATATATATATTGTACATTCACATCAGTCCCTAACCCTCAAGGGGCGTACAATCTAAGGTCCCTAACCCTCAAGGGGCGTACAATCTAAGGTCCCTGACCCTCAAGGGGCGTACAATCTAAGGTCCCTGACCCTCAAGGGGCGTACAATCTAAGGTCCCTGACCCTCAAGGGGCGTACAATCTAAGGTCCCTGACCCTCAAGGGGCGTACAATCTAAGGTCCCTGACCCTCAAGGGGCGTACAATCTAAGGTCCCTGACCCTCAAGGGGCGTACAATCTAAGGTCCCTGACCCTCAAGGGGCGTACAATCTAAGGTCCCTGACCCTCAAGGGGCGTACAATCTAAGGTCCCTAACCCTCAAGGGGCGTACAATCTAAGGTCCCTAACCCTCAAGGGGCGTACAATCTAAGGTCCCTAACCCTCAAGGGGCGTACAATCTAAGGTCCCTAACCCTCAAGGGGCGTACAATCTAAGGTCCCTAACCCTCAAGGGGCGTACAATCTAAGGTCCCTAACTCACATTCATACATACACATACTAGGGACAATTTAGAAAGGAGCCAATTAACTTACCAGCATGTCTTTGGAATGTGTGAGGAAACCCACGCAGGCACAGGGAGAACATGCAAGGCAGGTGGTGCCGTGGTTGGGTTTCGAACCTGCAACCCTAGTACTGCCAGGCGGAAGAGCTAACCACTTAGCTACTGTGCTGCCCTACATGCACGTTTCCCTAGGTTTTATCCCACTGAACACACTGCTGGTACATGAAGAAGAAACTGTTGATGTCCCAGAAGTATAGTGTGCTCCTAACACCTTCTTCGACATGACAACACTGCTCAAAATTCCTAAGCATGTGGTGTCAGCCCTGCCTACTTCATTTCTGATGAATTACAAGGAACACAGACCTCTCCCCCCTCCTTTTTCACCATTAACCCCTCCTTGTGCAGAGGTAGGGAGTGCAAGAAGTTAGCAACGTTTGGCAAACTCAACAGGTATTTTTTCATTTATAAAAAAAGATTCAAAATAATTTCAATGGTCTATATAACAGTCCAAAGTGGAGCAAATAAGAGAGGTTTTAAGTGTTTACATTCATTTTAAAGTGGCTGTAAGCGCTTACATATACCCAGTGAAGTGACCGGCCTCAAGTGTTGCACAGAGATTAAACACATCCTCCTACATAAGTTGGACCTGTTTATCTGCATTCAAAGTGCAGAATTTATAAAGCTTGTCTGACAGTCCAGAAAAAAGGGGCAGAGAGCTGAAATTACACCACACTGGAACAGAGGTGAGGCTGTCAATCTGCTTGAGGCCCTCCCCTGTCACCTTTTTTCTCTTGGTGTCAGGAAAACTTGTCAGAAGTGATTCATGCTGATAGCAGAGGAAGGAGGCAGCAGACAGAAATATCTCTGGACTGAGACAAGTACACACTATAAAAGGATATGCTTTGTTTATATTTCATATCTGAGATTTACAACTGCAAGAAGCCTTTTACACCCCTGGCATCAGTGAGCTCCAGTCTTTGTTTTGCAATGCACTGGTTGTCAACTTAACAGGTATAGGGGACCCCAGGTGTCGCCAATAGGCCTCATATAATATTCAAGTCAAGGATGTTTTAAAGCAGAACTCCAGGCAAAAACCTCTTTACTTGTCCTTGTTGCTGATTTCTTACCTTCACTGAATGTCATCCGTCTTCTGGTTCAGTCAGTAGTTGCTCTGAAATAGATTATTGATTTTCAAATCAGACAGTTAATTCTCTTTGGTTTCCGGTTTGTAAGACCAGTGGCTGCTGTGCCTCCTATTCCCCCAGCACATCCCTTCTGTAAATCTTTCTCCATGGAGCAGTGATGTCAATCAGACCAACCTGCAGTGGTGGACAGACTGAGACTGACACATTCAACATGTACAGGCCTAGTGTACCCGCCCACATTCACTGCAATTCCCCGTGGTTGATGGGAACTGTAGTTTCCTTTTACTGCAGACAGGGAGGAGAGAATATGATGTAAGCCCTGCTGTTACACCTCCTCCTTGGCAGAGCAGATGCTGTTATTTTTTGAATTCCAGAGATGGGGGTCATGAAAATTCAATTAGACTTTTCTCCTAAATGGTAAAGATCCTTGATTGTAAGCTCTGAGGATCAGGGCTTTCCTATCCCTCTTGTATTGAACTGTATTGTTGCTGTATTGTCTCCCGTTATATTGTAAAGCACTGAGCAAACTGTTGGCGCCATAAATCCTGTATAATAATAATAATATATAAATCCTGTATAATAACAATATATAAATCCTGTATAATAATAATAATAATATATAAATCCTGTATAATAATAATATATAAATCCTGTATAATAATATAAATCCTGTATAATAATAATAATAATAATATATAAATCCTGTATAATAATAATAATAATAATATATAAATCCTGTATAATAATAATAATAATATATAAATCCTGTATAATAATAATAATAATATATAAATCCTGTATAATAATAATATATAAATCCTGTATAATAATAATAATATATAAATCCTGTATAATAATAATAATAATATATAAATCCTGTATAATAATAATATATAAATCTTGTATAATAATAATATATAAATCCTGTATAATAATAATATATAAATCCTGTATAATAATAATATATAAATCCTGTAGTATAATAATAATATTCTTTATTTAATAATATTCTTTATTTTATAAACTGTTAAGTGTTTTGTATAGCGGATTGTACTAATGGGTGATTTTTTTTTTTTGCCTGTTCCAGAGTTCTTTTTTAAAAGATATTGCATAAAACGCATATAACTGGTAATTAAATAACATTACTTACATTTAGTGTTTTTTTCATTACTGCTTTCTGATTTCAGTTGTCCCTTTTTATAGCTCTCTTAACCAGTTTATGAGAGTTTGGAAAGTATTTTTTTTTAGTAGTCCTTTAATTCAGACAGTGTGGTCAATGATGCTCAGTATATCTTCTTTACGAGCATGCAGATGTATGTCTCAGGATTGGGACGGGTCCGTTCATGAATAATCACCCGGTGGTATCTCGTGATTCTGGCACAAGGGAGGATTTATAAAGGTGACTTGTTAGCACAGGATGTGTTGTGGCCAGACACGGGGCAATCCCCGAATGTTACTCTGTCTATGCGCTCTGTGTTTTCACAATATTGTGTGGTTGCTTTGGTTACTTGCTGTGGGCACAGGCCACCAAAAAAGTTCCGTTAAACCATCCCGCAGTTGCGGTTGAGAATGTGTCAAGTGAATGTTTTTTAGCAACTGAAGGGTTGCAGACTGGGACATCCTACATGTCAGCTCCTATTAACCCTTCTTTGATCATTTTTAATGTGGCAATTGAACGGCTTCTTTAAGCACGTGACATAGTAAATGTATACTGTACAGCCTGAAATATATAACTGTCGATACACAAAAAAAAAGACCAAACTGCAGTAAGACCGTTTAAAAACGCTTCCAAACTCCTAGGAGAAAATAGGCATACATAAACTTCAATCCCCAGAATCCGGATGGTGGTTGCACATGCGTGGTAGCACTTCGATTTCCAGCTCCGCCCTAAGTGCGTTTCGTCAAGTATATCATCAAGAGCACATGCATTTTGCACATTTCACTTTGCTAGCACAGCACAATGTTTGTATTTTTTTAATAGTTTAGGTGGTATATTATATACTTTTTTAACCACCTCCCGCCCGCCATATAGTAATATGACGGACGCAAGGTGGTTCTCTTGTTCTGGGAGGACATCATATGACGTCCTCCCATTCTCACCGCGCATGCGCGGCTCAGGGAGCGCGCAGCGCGGCAATCGGTGGTGCGCTGTGTCCCTCGGACACAGCGGATCACCGATCACAGAAAAAGCCGAAGATGTCGGCTCGGTCATGTGATCAGCTGTGTCCAATCACAGCTGATCACATGTAAACAGGGAAATGCCGGTCAGCGTGACAGCTCGAGAGGAGGGGAGAGCCGGTAATCTGCTTTCCGCGGAGGGGACATGTACACTGATCATCAGGGCACTGATAATCAGTGTGCCCTGATGATCAGTGTAGCTCCAGTAGTGCCACCTGTCAGTGTCCATCAGTACCTTGTGTCAGTGCTCATCAGTGCCTCGTGTCAGTGCCACATCAATGCCACATATCAGTGCCCATCTGAGCTGCCTTTCAGCGTCACCCATCAGTGCCAGTCAGTGCCACCTATCAATGCCAATCAGTGGCAGTCAGTGCCGCCTATCAGTGCCATGTTTCAGTGTCCATCAGTGCAGCCCATCACTGCACCCTCATTAGCGCACATCAGTGAAGGAGAAAAATCACCTATTTACAAAATTTTATAACAAAAACTAAGAAACATTTTCTTTCTAAATTTTCTGTGGTTTTTGGTTTGTTTAAGAAAAAATAAAAAAACACAGAGGTGATTAAATACCACCAAAATAAAGCTCTGTCACAAAAAAATGATAAAAATGTAATATGGGTTCAGTGTGGCATGACCGCGCAATTGTCGCTCAAAGTGCGACAGCGCTGAAAGCTGGAAATTGGCCTGGGCAGGAAGGGGGGGTATAAGTGCCCTGTAGGCTTGCGGTTAAAGGTGTTGGTGTGTTATAATGTGACCTCTTACAAGGTGATATTGAGTTTTTTTTGTTTTGTTTTTAATAAATTCGATAAGCATCTTACATAGCCCTGACTGCCATGGTTGATTATCTTTTGATTATGTTGCAGTTTTATTTTTAACACAGGAACTTGATGCTGAAATGTTTATGAAGCAATGAGTTCCTCGTATGAAGAACTGCCCAGATACCTCCCCATAGCTTCCTGTTTACAGTTCTAGATGGGTCCTCCCTGCTATTTTGGGCACTATATATTTTTGCAGCTTCAAGAGAAGCTCACTGAACATGGAGGCTCCTTGATTGCCCATGTCAACCAATTAGCTGGCCGCTGCCAGTTCTCAAAGCTGGCCATACACGTCACAGCTGGATTCTACAGTCCTGCCAGAAATCTAGTGACTCCCCCCGCATAAGTTCCTGCATTATTATCTCAGGAAGCGTTATCAGCCGTGCATGGGTTACCTCTGTGAACTACAGAACACCTCCTCACTATGTTATATGAGAGGAGATGGGGAGTGGACTATAGTCCTGTCCTAGGGTGACAACACTCCTCAGATGACGTACAGTGAGTGAGCATCACCCTAGGAATGGAATTGTTATACTGGCAGAAGCATGAGGTGAAAATAGAGCAAAAAAAGTCTCAAAAAATAAAACTAATGCAGCCGCCACATTTAATGACCAGTAAACTGCAATAAGTTACATTTTTGTTCTTGAATGTGTACCAAGTACAGGATCGCCAATTCAGTTCACAGCTGCCATATTTTGCAAAAACCTGTAATTTTGTCATTTATGGGGGAAGCCATTGCTTGGACGCTGTAAGCGTTTCATAGACAGCGCTTCGCCTAAAATTCACCAGTGTCCGCACACAGAACCGGAACATTTCCTGCTTGGCACAGTGGATGCTTTAATGGCCAATGGGACAAGATGTGCAATACATACTATTTACAGAGGATTGTTCTTCTATCCTATTGCTGCAGTGTCAAAGATGCTATTTTTTTTCTTATAAAAGGATGAATGTGTTCACATTTGTGTTTTAGGGATGCTTTTCTTTTACATGTTAAACTGTATGGACTGCATCAGGAGGACAGAACATGTCAAGTACAGCACAGGGCACTGTATGGAGCGAACCAGAATATGTAATGTACAGCACAGTATGGGACATTCCAGAATTTGTCACGACAGCACAATCCACAGTATGGGGCAGTTCGCAGTACGTCACAACCCCACAATGCAGTACAGGGCAGCCCAGAGTAAGTCGCAACAGCACAATGCACTGTATAGGGCAGCCCATGAGTATGTAATGTACAGCATGGGGCAGTCCAGAGTACACTATGACAGCACAGTGCACTGTATAGGGCAGCCCATGAGTATGTAATGTACAGCATGGGGCAGTCCAGAGTACACTATGACAGCACAGTGCACTGTATAGGGCAGCCCATGAGTATGTAATGTACAGCATGGGGCAGTCCAGAGTACACTATGACAGCACAGTGCACTGTATAGGGCAGCCCATGAGTATGTAATGTACAGCATGGGGCAGTCCAGAGTACACTATGACAGCACAACGCACTGTATAGGGCAGCCCATGAGTATGTAATGTACAGCATGGGGCAGTACGGAGTACACGATAACAGCACAACGCACTGTATAGGGCAGCCCATGAGTATGTAAAGTACAGCATGGGGCAGACCAGAGTACACTAAGAAAGCACAGTGCACTGTATAGGGCAGCCCATGAGTATGTAATGTACAGCATGGGGCAGTCCAGAGTACGCTATGACAGCACAACGCACTGTATAGGGCAGCCCATGAGTATGTAATGTACAGCATGGGGCAGTCCGGAGTACGCTATGACAGCACAATGCACTGTATAGGGCAGCCCATGAGTATGTAATGTACAGCATGAGGCAGTCCAGAGTACACTATGACAGCACAACACACTGTATAGGGCAGCCCATGAGTATGTAATGTACAGCATGGGGCAGTCCAGAGTACACTATGACAGCACAATGCACTGTATACGACAGCCCATGAGTATGTAATGTACAGCATGGGGCAGTCCAGAGTACACTATGACAGCACAATGCACTGTATACGACAGCCCATGAGTATGTAATGTACAGCATGGGGCAGTCCAGAGTACACTATGACAGCACAACGCACTGTATAGGGCAGCCCATGAGTATGTAATGTACAGCATGGGGCAGTCCAGAGTACGCTATGACAGCACAATGCACTGTATAGGGCAGCCCATGAGTATGTAATGTACAGCATGGGGCAGTCCGGAGTACACTATGACAGCACAACGCACTGTATAGGGCAGCCCATGAGTATGTAATGTACAGCATGGGGCAGTCCGGAGTACGCTATGACAGCACAACGCACTGTATAGGGCAGCCCATGAGTATGTAATGTACAGCATGGGGCAGTCCAGAGTACGCTATGACAGCACAATGCACTGTATAGGGCAGCCCATGAGTATGTAATGTACAGCATGGGGCAGTCCGGAGTACGCTATGACAGCACAATGCACTGTATAGGGCAGCCCATGAGTATGTAATGTACAGCATGGGGCAGTCCAGAGTACGCTATGACAGCACAACGCACTGTATAGGGCAGCCCATGAGTATGTAATGTACAGCATGGGGCAGTCCAGAGCAGCCTTTCTCAACCAGGGTGCCTTGAGGTTTCTTCAGGGGTGCCTTGGCAAAATGTCTAAAAATTGCCCAAAACTTGTATACAAGCCAGTGGGTGGACAGGCCTGCCTTTTAGGTAATAAATCACCTCTGATGTTGGGTGTCCTACATGTGCGGATGTTGCCGCATTATATAAAACTACTAGAATAGTTTCTCATATTTTAGAATGGGGTGCCTCAAGACTGTCCATAATTTTTAAAGGGTGCCTTGACTGAAAAAAGGTTGGGAAACACTGGTCCAGAGTATACTATGACAGTACAATTCACTGTATGGGGCAGCTCAGAGTATGTCATGTACAGCACAGTGCATGGCATGTGGCAGTCCAGAGTATGTCATGTACAGCACAAAGCACAGTATGGGGCAGTTCAGGCTAGGTCATATACAGAACAGTATAGGGTGGTCCAGAGTATGTCATGACAACACAGTGCAAGGCAGTCTAGTGTATGTCACATACAGTACATTATGGTGCAGTCCAGATTATGTCACAACACCACAATGCACAGTATAGGGCAGTCCAGTGTGTCACATACAGTACATTATGGTGCAGTCCAGAGTATGTCACGCACAGTGTGGGGCAGTGCGCAGTATGTCACAACACCACAGTGCACACTATAGGGCAGTCCTGAGTATGTCACATACAGTACATTGTGGTGCAGTCTAGAGTATGTCATGTACAGCACAGTATTGGGCAGTTCAGAGTGTACAGTATGGAGCAGTTAAGAGTATACCACATAATGTACACTCCATAATTTGGGACAGTCTAGAATTTGTCACATACAACACAGTATACAAAGTTAAAAGTTCAGACAACGTTCCTTATAATAACACATCACATTAACTATGACAGCACAATCCACAGTATGGGGAAGTCCAGACTAGGTCACATACAGCACAGTGCAAAGTATGTCACATATAGGCAGCACAGTGGCTAAATAGTTAGCACTTTCGTCTGGCAGTACTCGGGTCATTGGTCCAAATCCCAACCAAGGCACGACCTGCCTGGAGTTTGCATGTTCTGCCTGTGTGTGTTTCCTCCGGGTACTCCGGTTTCCTCCCACACTCCAAAGACATGCTGGTAGGTGAATTGGATCCTGTCTAAATTGTCCCTAGTATGTGTGTGTATGAATGTGAGTTAGGGACCTTAGATTGTACGCCCCTTGAGGGTTAGGGACCTTAGATTGTACACCCCTTGAGGGTTAGAGACCTTAGATTGTACACCCCTTGAGGATTAGGGACCTTAGATTGTACGCCCCTTGAGGGTTAGGGACCTTAGATTGTACACCCCTTGAGGGTTAGGGACTGATGTGAATGTACAATATATATGTGTAAAGAACTGCGTAAACTGATGGCGCTATAGAAGTACCTGAAATTATTAAAATATAGCGCAGTGTAGAGCAGTCCAGAGTATGTCAGATACAGTTCATTATGGAGCAGTCCAGAGTATGTCATGTACAGCACAGTGTGGGGCAGTCCAGAGTATATCATTATAGCATAGTGTACAGTAAGGAGCAGTTAAAGAGTATGCCACCTACAGCACAATCCACAATATGGGACAGTCTAGAATTTGTCACATACAGCACAATGTACAAAGTTAAAGGTTCAGAGAATGTACCTTGCAATAAATATGGAGGTCTCAGGACTGTCATTTGACTGGGTCACTTCCAGGGTTTATCCTTTTACTAGAACTTCAGGAAGGTGTGTGCAGTCATTCCTGTCTTTACCTGTACAAGTTGACACCTTGACGTTCCTGTCTGTTGCTTTGTTGGGTGTACCCATTGTGGGAGTGACAGGGACAGGAATTGAGCAAAATCTCCCTGTTAGGCTACGTTCACACTAGCCTTGTGTGCAGGCGGCAGAGAGGCGTTTGGGAAGCGTTTTTACCGCTTCCCAAACGCCTCTGCCAACTCTGCACATTACAGCACATGGTGCTGTTCTAACAGGAGCGTTTGCGTCGCGTTGCGTCGCGGCAAAACGGACGCCTCTGGTCGAGTCAGGAGGCTTTGAAGCCTCCTATTCTCGTCTATGGTGCCGCTCCGCAAACGCCCGGCCGGCGTTTGCGACGCGGTTGCGGGGCGTTTGCGGAGCGGTAACACCACTCAAATGCATTATAGGCGTTTGTGGGGCGTTATTAACGCTCGGCAAATGCCTAGCAACCGCCGCTAAACCGCGCATGCAGCGTTTGCGGAGCGTTTGCCGAGCGTAAAAATGCTCCGCAAACACCGGACCAACGCTTGCCAAACGCTATAGGGGCGTTTGGCAAGCGTTGGCAAAACAGCCTAGTGTGAACGAGCCCTTAGGTGCAGACTTTTTGCACCCCCCACTATCTGAAAAATAGCAGAAGACTCGTGTAATGAAACATGTGTTCAGGGTAAAGGCTGATTATGCAACAGGAGAGTTTTGTAACCAATCTTTTTTTCCAGTCCCTCATGATTGAGTGTATTATTAAGCTCATGAGGCCTCAGATATGTGCTACCGGAGAGAAATTGTGCAGTGATGCTAACTACAATACAGAGGCTTCCTTCTCATTGTATAGAAGTTCTGATCAATGTACTTGATATCGGGGGACATAAGCGCAGCCCCTGACATTGGTAAAGGATTACACATAATGTTCATATATGTAAAACTACAAAAAAAAGTCAAGACATGCTAAAGGAGATTGCCAGGGACTGAGGACATGATACAGGAGATGGTCAGCGACTGCAGACATGATACAGGAGATGGTCAACGACTGCATACATGGCGCAGGACATGGTCAGAGACTGCAGACATGGCGCAGAGCATGGTCAGAGACTGCAGACATGGCGCAGAGCATGGTCAGAGACTGCAGACATGGCGCAGGCCATGGTCAGAGACGGCTGACATGGCGCAGGGCATGGTCAGAGACGGCTGACATGGCGCAGAACATGGTCAGAGACGGCAGACATGGCGCAGGACATGGGCAGAGACGGCAGACATGGCGCAGGACATGGTCAGAGACGGCAGGCATGGCGCAGGACATGGTCAGAGATGGCACACTATAGGAGAGGGTCAGATTTGCAGGCATGTTACAAGAGATGGGCGATTGATGGGCTGCTGTGGAATAACCTCCATTTCATTGAAGGGTCTCAGCTGTGCACTGACGTAGAGTAAGCCACTGTGAAAGCAATGTTTTGATTGGTGCTCAAGAATTTGGTGACCCGTGTCAAATGTGTAGCCAAATACAGTATAATTGCAGGTTCTCCATAGGGAGCAATGATAACCATTCAAGTCCTGTATAAGTGGTGTGTGGGTTTAGGACCTAAATTTAGTCATTTAGTGGTGAGCGCGGACCCTGCCCTTGTCTATAATCCCTCCACTACTTTGCCGAGATGTCTGAGCTGCAGACATTAAAAATAGTCTGGATAGAAATGTGTTTTTTGTTCTTTCCTGGAGGATTGCTCTTGTCTTAGGAAACCTGAAGAATGTCTTTTTTTCCAAAGAATGCAGCATATGAAATGCGGTACGGCCGTCACACCGCATTCTGGTTTCCATGTATTTTGAATAGGTCTTCTACATTTCACAACACGTGGCAATTTATAGCACGAGGGGCCTAGTCATCTGGTTATCATTCTCAGCCCTCCTGAGCAGTAAAACGGTGATGCGACCCTGTAATTGAAATAGGCTCGTTCATTTTAACACCGTGCAGTGGAGATTCCTGTGAAGCCGCTTCTAGACTTAAAGGTACAGTATGGTTGGGTGTGAAAATGTGGCTCTGAAACCGAACTTGGCTATAGATTGCTTGAAATTCACCTGGTGCAACGTGTGTGGCTGTCCCTGCTCAATGTTGATCATTTGACCTCCTTCTGTCGAAGGGACATGTTGGAAAATTTTCCTTGAGAAGCAACTACCACCACTGATCATTGTGTTCCTACAACCCCTCGTTTGTGTGGATGGGATCCACACCTTGTTTGTTTTGATGGAGAAATGTTTTTTTTTTGTGTGGCCAGCATTACGTTGGGTAGATGAGTTTGGCTGATGGCGCTGTGTAGTACTGGTGTTGGACCTGCCAGTTTTAGTAGGGCAGGGTTCCACCACAAGATGAGGTGACTAAGTAGAAATACATGGTGGTAGGGCTAAAGCAGCCCATAGATGGCTTGATTTCCCCATCAACCCAGGGGGGACGTAGTACTGGGAGCCTTCCTGGCTAGCAGAATCCGATTTACTGCTAGCGGCTATAGCTTTATATCCCTTTTTGTGCAAGGCAATGATGACTACGTTTCCTTGCAGGTACATTAATGTTTGTGTCCTCCAAAACTGTTGGCCAGGGCTGTAGGCGTGCCGGTCGGGGCTGTAGGCGTGCCGGTCGGGGCTGTAGGCGTGCCGGTCGGGGCTGTAGGCGTGCCGGTCGGGGCTGTAGGCGGGACGGTCGGGGCTGTTGGCGTGCCGGTCGGGGCTGTTGGCGTGCCGGTCGGGGCTGTAGGCGTGCCGGTCGGGGCTGTAGGCGTGCCGGTCGGGGCTGTAGGCGGGACGGTCGGGGCTGTAGGCGGGACGGTCGGGGCTGCCGGTCGGGGCTGTAGGCGTGCCGGCCAGGGCTGTAGGCGTGATGGTCAGGTATCCAACAATGTTTGGCCATATGGTGTATATCTCTTAGAGAAAAGAGACTATAAAATGCTTTAAAAAGTAGTTAGTTTCCCCACCCCCAATTGTATGGAACACCAGAAATATTCTTTGGACTGCCATGGTGTGCACAAGATTCAGGAACTATTAGCAACAGGGCCCCTGATCTTCTAATTACACTTTACTGAAATCTGATTGGTCGATGAGAAGTGAGTTGATGAATGCATTTTGCATTGACTTCTGTGTAGTGTTGGTTGATTTTCACAATACTGGTATATGCTGACAATGTATGCACCATGTGTGGAATTCTCAGAGATCCGCTCAGGGTGCCTGATTGCACATAGGAGCTGAGCTATGAACAGATGACAGAGTTTGCGTGCTGCTGGTTAGTTTTATTAGTGCAGTGGAGGTAGGGTTGACTTCTTACATGAGAGGAGCCTGCATGTGACATGCATGTGATCACTTCAGCTTTCCACGTGCCTTCTGAACGGGCAGTGTCCTCATTGTGGTAGAGGTCTGTGCAGAGAAGGGAAGTATTCATCGACTAAGCAAGAGGTACTCCGTGCTGGAAAAATGTTTATTAGTTGGAGAAACAAGTTTAATTGAATCTGGCTAGAGACGTGCCACACTTCTCACACAAAACCTCACCTAGAATATGCAGTTCAGTTTTGCGCACCAATAAACAAAATTCACCAAATCACAAAAAGGAATATCAGGGAAACTGGAGAAAGTACAGAGAAGGGCAACCAAACTGGTAAGAGGCATGGAGGAGCTCAGCTATGAGGAAAGATTAGAGGAACTGAATTTATTCTCTTTCGAGAAGAGAAGATTAATGGGGGATATGATCTCCATGTATAATACATAAGGGGGGATATGATCTCCATGTATAATACATAAGGGGGGATATGATCATCGTGTATAATACATAAGGGGGGGATATGATCTCCATATATAATACATAAGGGGGGGGATATGATCTCCATGTATAATACATAAGGGGGGATATGATCTCCATGTATAATACATAAGGGGGGGGATATGATCTCCATGTATAATACATAAGGGGGGGGATATGATCTCCATGTATAATACATAAGGGGGGATATGATCTCCATGTATAATACATAAGGGGGGATATGATCTCCATGTATAATACATAAGGGGGATATGATCTCCATGTATAATACATAAGGGGGGGATATGATCTCCATGTATAATACATAAGGGGGGACATGATCTCCATGTATAATACATAAGGGGGATATGATCTCCATGTATAATACATAAGGGGGGGATATGATCTCCATGTATAATACATAAGGGGGGGATATGATCTCCATGTATAATACATAAGGGGGGGATATGATCTCCATGTATAATACATAAGGGAGGATATGATCTCCATGTATAATACATAAGGGGGATATCATCACCATGTATAATACATAAGGGGGGATATGATCACCATGTATAATACATAAGGGGGGGATATGATCTCCATATATAATACATAAGGGGGGATATGATCTCCATGTATAATACATAAGGGGGGATATGATCTCCATGTATAATACATAAGGGGGGATATGATCTCCATGTATAATACATAAGGGGGGATATGATCTCCATGTATAATACATAAGGGGGGATATGATCTCCATGTATAATACATAAGGGGGATATCATCTCCATGTATAATACATAAGGGGGGATATGATCACCATGTATAATACATAAGGGGGGATATGATCACCATGTATAATACATAAGGGGGGGATATGATCTCCATATATAATACATAAGGGGGATATGATCTCCATGTATAATACATAAGGGGGATATGATCTCCATGTATAATACATAAGGGGGGATATGATCTCCATGTATAATAGATAAGGGGGGATATGATCTCCATGTATAATACATAAGGGGGGATGTGATCTCCATGTATAATACATAAGGGGGATGTGATCTCCATGTATAATACATAAGGGGGGATATGATCTCCATGTATAATACATAAGGAGGGATATGATCTCCATGTATAATACATAAGGAGGGATATGATCTCCATGTATAATACATAAGGGGGGATATGATCTCCATGTATAATACATAAGGGGGGATGTGATCTCCATGTATAATACATAAGGGGGATGTGATCTCCATGTATAATACATAAGGGGGGATATGATCTCCATGTATAATACATAAGGGGGGGGGGATATGACCTCCATGTATAATACATAAGGGGGGGGGATATGACCTCCATGTATAATACATAAGGGGGGGATATGATCTCCATGTATAATACATAAGGGGGGGATATGATCTCCATGTATAATACATAAGGGGGGGATATGATCTCCATGTATAATACATAAGGGGGGGATATGATCTCCATGTATAATACATAAGGGGGGATATGATCTCCATGTATAATACATAAGGGGGGATATGATCTCCATGTATAATGCATAAGGGGGGATATGATCACCATGTATAATACATAAGGGGGGTATGATCTCCATGTATAATACATAAGGGGGGATATGATCTCCATGTATAATGCATAAGGGGGGATATGATCACCATGTATAATACATAAGGGGGGTATGATCTCCATGTATAATACATAAGGGGGATATGATCTCCATGTATAATACATAAGGCGGATATGATCTCCATGTATAATACATAAGGCGGATATGATCTCCATGTATAAATACATAGGTGATCCATATAGTGAACTCGGTGTAGTTATTCACTTTCAGGTCATCAGAGGACAAGGGGACGCTCTACATATGGTGGAAAAAAGATTTAATTTCCAAATACAGAAAGGCTTCTTCACAGTAAGAGCTGTGAACATGTGGAATAAACTCCCTCAAGAGGTTGTTCTGGCCAGCTCAGTAGATTGCTTTAAAAAAATGCCTGAATTATTTCCTTAGATACACAGAATATAACTGAATACTAATATAAGTGGATCCAGGGACTATTTGATTGCCTCTGGGGGGATCAGGAAGAAATTGTTTCCTTTGCTGGAGCAAAATTGGATTATGCTTTATTGGGTTTTTTTTTTTTTTCTTGCCTTCCTCTGGATCAGCTGTAGGTATTGTGTATATAATATTGTATAATCCCCCCCCGATCCCTTTTAATGGTTGAACTAGATGGACATGCGTAATTTTTTCAACTGGACTAACTATGTATCATTTACCATTTTCCTGTGCAGTAGGAGAAGATCAGGGTCCTGAAAAATAGTGTCTGTGCCCACTTCCGTTACTTTATCATGCTGGCTGGCATCACAAATTACACAGAAAAATTTATTGTTTTATTTATATAACACCAAGACTTTTTTCAGTGCTGTACATTCATCTCAGTAATTTCCCCCTAGGAGCTCACAGTTGAAGATCCCTATGTTACATGCATGTGCATACTAGGGCCACTTAACCTACCAGCATGTCTTTGGAGTGTGGGAGGAAACTGGAGTGCCTAGGGGAAGCCCACAGGGAGAACATGCAAACTCCATGCAGATAGTGTTTGAACTTTACCACTGCTGCAGATAGCTGGAATACATCTTGTACTGATTTGCCGGCAGTGTAACAACTAGTTAAACTCATTAAACTTTCTTGAGAATTTGAGTGTTTGGGATTCGTTTGTTGGTTGCCCATAGTGAGTGGTCTGATTCAGAAGTGGAGTTCATTCTCTGGTTGTATCAACTACAGGAGAATGACGTGAAGCGAAAGTATGAAAATCAAAAATGATGTATATGATGCAGTCTGTCACTAGCATATTAACACAGCATTTTATGGTTTTCTGAGCAAAACCACCCCCCCCCCCCCCACATATCCTAATTTAATTACCTGTTAATCCTGCCAATAGATCTGTTAGTTTTCCACTTTAGCAAGCCAAGCTAACCATCAAAAGTGACCGTTACCAGGATGGAACAAACCATAGAGCACTGTCTGGGAAGGCTTACAACTGTCGACTTTTTTTCTTTTTTTGCAGAGAAGGTGACACTATTGAACTCAACTGTCTCCCCTACTTCCATTCTGTTTCCTGGGGGAATAGACTGATCTCGCTTGTTCAGCCAACAAGGCCTAATTGAGACATCAAGTCTGTGTATGACCAGCTTTAAAGCCACTATAAACCTTCCTACCTGCACCTTGTGTTTTTCACCTGCATAAGATGTGCATTGATCGTCTCGTTTCATGGTGTCATTTGTTGCCCTGTACACAGTCTTTAGTAGGCAGACCATAGATGATACGATTTTCTTTCCTTTCACCATGGGTTGCAGGAAAGAAAATCGCTCAAATCCCCCAGACAGTGTTGATGGGGGAATCCCCATCATTGTGATCTCCCTGCACCCCCCCCCCCCCCCCCCCACTGTGAGAACACAATGATTATTGCTAGCGGCTATAGCCGCTGGCAATATTTGTGTCCTAGAGATCTGACTTGCTGCTTGTACCGAAGTTGATGATCGATGGATCGACTTTGGTACAGTCGGCCTTGCCCATACATGTATGGAATCTCAGCTGATCCCTGCTGAACCGGACGAGATTCGAACCATCTATGGCCGGATTCCATCTTCACATCCTGGTGGCCAGCAGACTGTGTTCAAGCATGAAGCGTATCGCATAGAGCTGCCCAGGTAAATATGGCCTATGTCTGTAGTCTCAGGGGTGTGGATATTTTTGAAAAAAATACTTGTCCAGGGACTAAATCAGTGCCCCAATCTACTTGTCCCTCATGACAATCTACTTGTCCAGGGACTAAATCTCTCCCAATCTACTTGTCCCTCATAACAATCTACTTGTTCATGGACTAAATCTCTCCCAATCTACTTGTCCCTCATGACAATCTACTTGTCCAGGGACTAAATCTGTCCCAATCTACTTGTCCCTCATAACAATCTACTTGTCCCTCATAACAATCTACTTGTCCCTCATAACAATCTACTTGTCCCTCATAACAATCTACTTGTCCCTCATAACAATCTACTTGTCCCTCATAACAATCTACTTGTCCCTCATAACAATCTACTTGTCCCTCATAACAATCTACTTGTCCCTCATAACAATCTACTTGTCCCTCATAACAATCTACTTGTCCCTCATAACAATCTACTTGTCCCTCATAATAATCTACTTGTCCCTCATAACAATCTACTTGTCCCTCATAACAATCTACTTGTCCCTCATAACAATCTACTTGTCCCTCATAACAATCTACTTGTCTCTCATAACAATCTACTTGTCCCTCATAACAATCTACTTGTCTCTCATAACAATCTACTTGTCTCTCATAACAATCTACTTGTCCCTCATAACAATCTACTTGTCTCTCATAACAATCTACTTGTCTCTCATAATAATCTACTTGTCCAGGGACTAAATCTCTCCCAATCTACTTGTCCAGGGACTAAATCAGTGTCCCAATCTTCTTGTCCCACATAACAATCTACTTGTCCAGGGACTAAATCTCTCCCAATCCACTTGTCCAGGGACTAAATCGGTGTCCCAATCTGCTTGTCCCTCATGACAATCTACTTGTCCATATTAAAAAAAAAATGTAACCAAAACCTTATTTAAATCAGAGCTGATTTTAGGAATGTTTTAAAAATCAAAGGGGTTTTATGGCGAATTAAACGTGTAATAATTTTAACATTGCGCTGTTTATCTCCTCCCCTCCTTGCCTGTTTCAAGCACTGCACCCGGGGACTGCCAAGGTGGAGAGAGACCTCGCAGTGTAATGAGCACAGATTGGGTGCTCCTCAGGAAAGGGGAGTGTCGGGCTTATCCTTTATCCCTTTCGCTGCCAGAGCCGTTTTGCATGTGTTGAACAAGTTTAAAAAATCATTTTAGGCCTGAAGATTACACAAAACCCCCCAAACATATATTTTCTGAAAGCAGAGACCCTAGAGAATAAAATAGTGGTAGTTCCAAATTTTCATGTCACATGATATTACCACAAAATTTCAGTAAAAAATACAAGTAAGTTCATTTTAGGGCACAAAAAAGCAATAAATTACTTATTTTTTTGTAAAATATAAAAGATGAGGTTGCAGCGAGTAAATAGATACCCAACATGTCAAACCTTAAATTTGCGTGCGCTCATGAAATGGTTACGAACTTCAGTACCTATATTTTCTATAAGTGACACTTTTAAAGCCCCTCATAGGTCATCAGTATAGTGTTACGGAGGAGGTCTGGTGCTAGAATTATTGCTCTCATTCTGGCGTGCGTGGCGATGTGTGGCGTGTATAACAATCTACGTTCATGTGTAGGTGCCCCAGCGTGTACTTTTACGTTTGTACATGTGTATACGTGGGGGGCCTCAACTGTTTTTGGTGGTGGGGGATGTGATGTGCTTCGGTGTAACTTTCATTTTTTTTACAATTAAAAGAAAGGGGGAAAAACGTTTTTTTTTTTTTTTTTTTTTTTTATTTTACTTAATTTTTTTCCATCACATAGGGGACAAAGTCCTCTATGTGATAATTTTTAGTGACAGGCTCTCTTTATTGAGACATCCAAGGTCTAAAAGACCCTGGATGTCTTCCCTGTGCTCCACTGAATGTAATGCAGTTCACATCGCACTGCATTACATTCTTTCCCAGTTTCCATAGCTGGGAATCTCAATGGAGACCTGGAAGTGACATCATAACGTCACTTCCGGGTCAGGACGGGGAGGGGACGTGTCCGCTCTCCTCCCTCCCCTCTAGCCGATGGCGCAGAGCTAGTCCTGGGCCCATAGATGGGCAAGCTGAGCCCTGGAGACAGTTGGCAGTTCACACGGGGGGGTGAGGCTGGCACTGTGCAGAAGCGCTGCTGCCCGAATGCTTCCACCTGACAGGTGAGCCCTGCTGCTTGTCCGCAGCAGGGCTAAAGGTAAAGAAAAACTACCTGCTTGGCGCCCGGAACTACATGTCCCGGGCGATAGGTATTCAACATCCCTGAGTCTGAGAACTGACACTTCCTGTAAAGAAACTACATATCCCATAATCCTTGGGAGCTAAAGAGTGATTAGATCTGAAAGACTCAAACAGGCAGAGCAATTAACAGAGAACACATGCTGGAAAAGAGGTGTTTCATCACAATCATTCTCACATTTGTGTTCCAACACAGGGAAAATGGCAAGGCATGGATAGGATGCTGTGTGACCTGGAACAAGAAGGGTTTCAGGGTAGGGTTCCTCCAGGGATTACTAGGGGTTCCTTGACAAATGAGCATTTTCTGTCTCTCCGATAAGTTCCCACTGACACCATTGACTTTTTAGCTATCTGTAAAGGGCTAATTCTTCCCATTGAGCACAAATGTAAGGAGCATTCTTCCCCTTCCTTGACCATCACACTAATGTATCATGAATTGTAGATAGAATACATTTTAGAAGGGGTTCCCTGAGACCGAAAAGTTATTTCAAGGGTTCCTCTATGTTGAAATGGTTGAAAAAGGCTGCTGTATGGAATAGTGACAAGCACCTGAAATAACATGGACAGTTCTAATCTCAGCCGGTTCAGCAAGGACAAGCCATGTGTGGGCAGGCTGAATGTACCCAATTTGATTGACTGATCAATGTACATATAGCAGATCTGGACGAAATTTTAAGGACTGTCAAGCAAAATTAGTTGACGTAATTATGGAAAGAAAACACATTCAAAGAATATTTTCATACGAACGATCATTCAAAATTCTACTAGTGAAAAGTTTGACTAATCCCAGGCGCCTGGTCGCCATGGGGAATAGAAATTGCGTCCTGGCGCTTGGGTTCACGCTTGTGTTTAAAGTGGAGCTCCACTCAAAAGGGGAAGTTCCGTTTTAAGCCTTTGTCCCCGCTTCCCATTAAGGATTGGCACCTTAGGGGAGCGGGTACGCAAATTTTACAGGTACCCACTTCCGCTGAAATTGCCTAGGCCAGGGGTGGGCAACTGTGGCCCTCCAGCTGTTGGTGAACTACAAGTCCCATCATGCCTCTGCCTTTGGGAGTCATGCTTGTAACTGTCAGTTTTGCAAAGCCTCATGGGACTTGTAGTTCTACAAGAGCTGGAGGGCCACAGTTGCCCACCCCTGACCTAGGCGATCGGAAGCGGAAGTTGTCCTTCCTCCACCCCCCCCTCCACATAGTCTTTTGGGACACGTGACATTTTCCATAAGACTACGGGGCCATTCACAAAGCACAGCGCTTCTCGTGCATGCGCAGTGGGCACCCGGCTGTGAAGTTGCAAGCTGTCACAGCTGGGTGCCCACACTCAAGATGCTGGCGCCAGAGAGAGAACATGGCCGGTGAAACCAGCGGTGGTGAGGACACCACGGGACCGAGGGACAGGTAAGTGGTTGTATTTTAAAAGTCAGCAGCTACAGTTTTTGTAGCTGCTGACTTTTTTTTTTTCCAGTTGGAACTCCGATTTAAATCGCAATGCCGTCCTGGTTTCTGTGCGACTTTGCCAGCTGTCTCTCTCTCAGCAACATCCTCCCATTGACTTCAATGCAAAATCACCTCCCCTTGATATCGACACAGAAACGCCTCTGCCTTGACGTCAACGCCTCCCCCCCTTTTTTTTTTTGCCAAAGCTCCTAAACTCAGCTCTGTAAAAGCCTGTGTGTCCATGTACGTACACGTAGGCTTTTAGCAGAGTTTAAGAGCTGCGGCGTTGTAGGTGAGGTTAAACCTCCTTCTCCTGAATGCGGAAGAATCGCGTTCAGGATAGGAACGTTTTGACCGCGGAAAAACACAAACCATGGTACCGCGTCTTTGCCATGATTTGCATTTTCCCGTGGCCGGCGGTCAGGGTAGGCTCAAGTACATGAAGCCTAAAAGTGACCTTGCTAGCTGCACCATCTGACAGACGTGTCTAAATCACAAGACTGACTGAACAGAAGGCATGATATCGTCGTGTTTCAACTGTGAGTTTGGCCGCTTGCGAACTGCCTGTTTTGTATATGGCACGGCCTTTCTGTATATCTCTTTTGGTAATCCGTTGTCTTCTGCTATGGAAACCCATGTGCTCTGTTGGAGCCTATTGAGATATACAGAACTCTCCGGCCCCGATGGCTCCCAGAACATACAGAGGAGGCGTAATATTCCATTCCGAGCCGCGGAGCAGAAAGGAGCCAATGTTGCCGAGCAGTCAGAGAGTGTAAACAGGCAAAACGATGGAGCCGTAATAGGAAGAAAATATTTGCCTAGTTCGTCACGATGGAAAAGCACTACTGGACGATGAAGGGCAATATTATTCTGTTCAAAGATTTCCGCAGCCTGAGGTCGTCTTTCCAGAATCTGTTCGGTGTCATGTTTCGGAGCGATCCTTTTCATTTTCTGGACAGACTGGGTTGGCTGAAATAGAGACGTTCTTCAGATGAAATAATAAACACGCCAAGAACATTCAACTGCATTTGATCTCATTCGGTCAACAACTTGTTATTATTATTATTATTATACAGGATTTATATAGCGCCAACAGTTCGCTCAGCGCTGTACATTATAAAGGGAGACAGTACATGTGACAGTATGATGACAATACAATACACGAGGGGTTCGAGGGCCCTGCTCCTTGGAGCTTACAATCTAGGAGGGAGAGGGGATGGTGGTACAGGAGAAAATAGCTGTGGGGGATGGAGTGGTGGGAAGAGCGGAGGAGATCAGCAACTAGGTGAGGGCTGGGTAGGCTTCTCTGAAGAGATGTGTTTTCAGGGTGTGCCTAAAGGTGAGGAGGGTAGGTGACAGTCTGATGGATTGGGGTAGTGAGTTACAGAGGATGGGGGAAGCCCTGGAGAAGTCCTGGAGATGGGCATGGGAGGAGGAGACCAGGGAACTAGAGAGTAGGAGGTCTTGTGAGGAGCGGAGAGTACGTTTTGGGTGGTAGATGGATATCAGGTCGGTGATGTAGTTTGGGGCGGTGTTATGAACAGCTTTGTACGTCAATGTTGTTGATGGTTTCATTTGATTTGTCATTTTTGGATTGCGTGCTTCTGTTTTGTTTCCGGTTTTTATTTCTCTCTGTGAGATGGTCAAATGAAGCCAGTATAGAGGTGGAACAGATAGGGGTGTAGGGCTCGTTCACACCCGTGCGCTGGATTCACACATGTGGGTTTTTAACCCCTTACCGCCTGCCCACAGTAGTCATACTGCAACAGGACATACCTGTACAAGGAAGAATGTCACCAGCACACCAAGGATTAATATTATTATACAAGATTTTTATCACGCCAACAGTTTGCTCAGCACTTTACAATATAACGGGAGACAATACAGCAACAATACAGATCAATACAAGAGGGATAGGAGGGCCCTGATCCTGGGAGCTTACAATCTTGGAGATCTCCAAGATGGGACCCATATTGGAGATCCTTGGTGTGCTGGTGACATTCTTACTTGTTGACTTTGTTCGTTTCCAGCCGATGGTCACAGCAGCACCTGTTTATACACAGACATTTTTCAATGCAGGAACGTGTGCGTTGGGATTGTACATTTGCATTCGGGGCGTACCTGTACGTTGCAATCTATCGGACACAGCACAGTTTTGGCTGCTGACCTCAGCCAATTATTTTGCCTAATATGTTATTTACAGAAACCGTTTTTTTTTTTTGTTTTTGTTTTTTCCCTTTTGGGATAAAGGTTTTAAACAAATTATTATTTATTTATTTCAGGTACTTATATAGCGTTGTCAATTTACGCAGCACTTTACATATATATTGTACATTCACATCAGTCCCTAACCCTCAAGGGGTGTACAATCTAAGGTCCCTAACCCTCAAGGGGTGTACAATCTAAGGTCCCTAACCCTCAAGGGGTGTACAATCTAAGGTCCCTAACCCTCAAGGGGTGTACAATCTAAGGTCTCTAACCCTCAAGGGGTGTACAATCTAAGGTCCCTAACCCTCAAGGGGTGCACAATCTAAGGTCCCTAACCCTCAAGGGGCGTACAATCTAAGGTCCCTGACCCTCAAGGGGCGCACAATCTAAGGTCCCTGACCCTCAAGGGGCGCACAATCTAAGGTCCCTAACTTACATTCATACACATTTTTATTTTTTTTAAGTCTGCGAACGTGCGAAAAACCGGTAAGTGAATCACAAAAAACGTGCAAGTGCAAAACACCACACAAAAAAAGTGCACTTAGGGGTGTGCTTTGTCCTTCCCCCAAAGGGGATGGACCTCTACCCTGATCCCCCGGGGCACGAAGCTCCTGACAGGGGCAAGGTTCCCATTTGGTCCACCTGGCCAAAAGGCCTGGCGGACCACCGTTCCTTGTGGCCAGCCGAAGCCAGCCACACAGTACTTGGCTAGGGGGTTTTCCGTAGAGAAAACCCCCTAGGGACCCCCCCCCCCCGGGATTCCCTTTTGGGATAAAGGTTTTAAACAAATTATTATTTATTTATTTCAGGTACTTATATAGCATTGTCAATTTACGCAGCACTTTACATATATATTGTACATTCACATCAGTCCCTAACCCTCAAGGGGCGTACAATCTAAGGTCCCTAACCCTCAAGGGGTGTACAATCTAAGGTCCCTGACCCTCAAGGGGTGTACAATCTAAGGTCCCTAACCCTCAAGGGGTGTACAATCTAAGGTCCCTAACCCTCAAGGGGTGTACAATCTAAGGTCCCTGACCCTCAAGGGGTGTACAATCTAAGGTCCCTAACCCTCAAGGGGTGTACAATCTAAGGTCCCTAACCCTCAAGGGGCGTACAATCTAAGGTCCCTAACTCACATTCATACATACACATACTAGGGACAATTTAGACAGGAGCCAATTAACCGACCAGCATGTCTTCGGAGTGTAGGAGGAAACCGGAGTACCCGGAGGAAACCCACGCAGGCACAGGGAGAACCCGCAAACTCCAGGCAGGTGGTGCCGTGGTTGGGATTTGAACAAACGAGCCGAGTACTGCCAGGCGGAAGTGCTAACCACTAAGCCACTGTGCCGCCAGAATTATGCACTAAGACTGTAGCCCTTCCCCACACTATCTAACTAAAAAGAACATCTACCAAGATAGAACATGCAAACGGCTTAATACACAGTTGGAATACAGATATGAACTTCCTGCCATAAAATCTGCATTCAGTTTCTTATGATTCACACGCCCTGTCCTTACTGCCTAGCCAGCAGGTCGATCATTTATTATTGCTATTTCCTAGACACCCCTGAACTCAATCATTTAGAGGGGCGTCCAATGTATATAGCCTATATGCGCTGCATGTGTTTGGATTGTTGGTGTATGCCCGCAATCCCAAATCGCATGGCAAACTCAGCACAGCGAACGGCGGTTTGGTGTCATTATCAGTCAATGGCACCTCAAAGGCAATGCGATTCTGCCACGATTGCTGCGCACAGCAGGGTCGCACAGCAAACCACATCTTCACAAATCGTGTGAAACTTATCACCCAAAAGGGAATGGGCTGCCCTATGCGACACGCAGAATCGCTTGAAATTTGTTATGTGAAAGTCGAGCAGTGTGAACGGGGCCTAAATCCGAGGACAACATGCAAACTCCATGCAGATCGGGGTCCATAGCTGTAATGCCAAAGTTTAGCACAGACAGGAATTTTAAATCCATATTTGTGAATGGAGAGGAGTTATTTATTTTATTTTTTTTTTTACAGATTTTCTGGTCCTCTAACTTCTCATGAAACCGCTTCAGTTTTTCTTAGAAATAAAGAGAACTCCAGTTTATTCAATCCAGATGATATTTTTTTTTTTTCGTCAATAAAACTTGGTCACAAGATGTTCTAAATGCTTGACTACTGAAAGCGTGTTATATCTGGGAAGAAGGTGTCCAATTTTGCACCTAGGCACCTTTCTGCCACCCTCCTGTCATGATTAGCAGGCGGGTGAAGTATTTGTACAGAGAGGTGTGTCACATCCTCCCAAATGGCATGTCCAGCCAACACACACCCCATTCACACACTCCCTGTCAGTCTGCTGGAGAGCAACCATAGCAGGCAGTTACTTCTCGGGAAGGAGGATGGCTGAGCGCTTATCTTGACTTAGGGTCCCATTCACACCAGAGCTGCTTCGATCAGCGCAAGGACACATGGCGGTTGATTTAGTAAAGGCAAATAGGCTGTGCACTCTGCAAGTGCATTTGCTCCAGATTTTAGTAAATAAAGAGGAGCTCCATCATGCGATCAATGTGCAAGCAAAAATGCTGTGTGTTTAATTATCCTTGCATGCGATTGGGTATTCTTCGGAAAGTGAAGCTTTGCCTCATTTACTAAGCTCTGGAGCAGCTGCACAGTCTGTTTGTTTTTAGTAAATCAACCCCATAGATGTGGATGGAGGCGTCTGTTAGTTTTTTGCATCATTTCATGAAGATTAAAAAAAAAAAAAAAGTGTGATGCTTTGTGACAACACTCTACCCAACGTACACCAGTGGGGCCACGTTCTGATCCGCACAACACACTCCAGCTTCAAAATTTTCATTGCTTGCACTGATGTATTACTGTAATAAAATGGGCAGCACAGTTGCTAAATGGTTAGCACTTCCGCCTGGCAGCACTAGGGTCGTTGGTTCGAATCCCAGCCACGGCACCACCTGCCTGGAGTTTGCATGTTCTCCCTTTGCTTGTGTGGGTTTCCTCCGGGTACACCGGTTTCCTCCCACACTCCAAAGACATGCTGGGAGGTGAATCGGCTCCTGTCTAAATTGGCCCTAGTCGCTTCTCGGCCTTTTGGCTAAGATCAAGTGTAGTATCTGTTCTTATCAGTGTCCAGCAGGGGTGCTCCACGGTCATTCTAGCTTTGCGGGGATGACTGTTTGTATAGTACTCCTGCTGGTGTGATGGGGGTCCTGATGGTTAATACAGGGGGGAACGGAAACCGTGGTGCTTATAGATAGTTGGGGCCCGGGAGTAATTCCCCCCAGGAACGCCAGAGGGGCTCAGTACCTCCCGATTTGAGCGGATCTACCTCGGTCTGGCCAGGGGCCGGGAGGGCAGAAAGTCCACGAACCAGTGGCCCCTGAGTGGTCGCCTCAGGGGTGCTCTTAGTAACAGTTGGGTGTGGGACCCCGACGTGTGAAAAGGCACATGGTCACTGTGTTCAAACACTTTTTCTGCACAGCGCCCTCGGAACCAAGCCTTCTGGCTAAGTTCGGGGCAATTTTTGCTACAGGCCTCAGGGCCTGGTCTGTGCACAATTGGCACGACCACTTTTTATTTATTTTATTTATTTTCTCTCCCACGTTTGTCACTTTCACTTTTGTGTGTGTTTTATTTTCTCACAGGATGGAGGGTGTGGGTCCTCGGGCCTACCCTGAAGTCCAGGGGGAGGATGTGTGACCTTTTGGTTCCTTCCTCCCCTGTCCCTAGGGGGTTTTCTCTTCGGGAGAGCCCCCTGACCAAGTACTGTGTGGCTGGCTTCGGCTGGCCACAAGGAACGGTGGTCCGCCAGGCCTTTTGGCCAGGTGGACCAAATGGGAACCTTGCCCCTGTCAGGAGCTTCGTGCCCCGGGGGATCAGGGTAGAGGTCCATCCCCTTCGGGGAAGGACAAAGCACACCCCTAAGTGCACTTTTTTGTGTGGTGTTTTGCACTTGCACGTTTTTTGTGATTCACTTACCGGTTTTTCGCACGTTCGCAGACTTAAAAAAAAATAAAAATGTGTATGAATGTAAGTTAGGGACCTTAGATTGTGCACCCCTTGAGGGTTAGGGACCTTAGATTGTACGCCCCTTGAGGGTTAGGGACCTTAGATTGTACGCCCCTTGAGGGTCAGGGACCTTAGATTGTACGCCCCTTGAGGGTCAGGGACCTTAGATTGTACGCCCCTTGAGGGTCAGGGACCTTAGATTGTACGCCCCTTGAGGGTTAGGGACCTTAGATTGTACACCCTTGAGGGTCAGGGACCTTAGATTGTACGCCCCTTGAGGGTCAGGGACCTTAGATTGTACGCCCCTTGAGAGTTAGGGACCTTAGATTGTACGCCCCTTGAGGGTTAGGGACCTTAGATTGTATGCCCCTTGAGGGTTAGGGACTGATGTGAATGTACAATATATATGTAAAGCACGGCGTAAATTGCTGGCGCTAAATGACTACCTGAAATAAATAAAAAAATCATTATTTTGCATCTTTTCGCTTTGCCTGGAGTTAATATTTATTGTAACCTTTCATCTCTTGGTAGTAGGGGAACTTGGTCACTTTGTAGGCTATTTGTGTTAATTATAACATTTCATCCCCTGGTATTAGGGGAGCTTGGTTACTTTGTAGCTGATCTGTATTAAAAACAAAAAATTCATGGAGAAATCTAACTGTGATGTGTTGCTTAACACCAATGTTTGCCAAAGTGGTGGAAAAAAAAAAAAAGAAACCCAGGCTATGTTTTTCCTCTGTGATGATGTAATTGTATACATGTGTAATTTGCTAAAGACCTCTTAGAACCTTGACCCCTCTGTGCCATCTTAAAAGCCTTGTCATGAAATGTACAGGCCGGGACAGGTTAGGCACTACAGGAAGATTACTAGGAGAACGAAGAATCAATTAAAATGCCATTGAGGATTGTTGAGTCATACATGATGCAATGTCCTGGTATGAGCGCTGATTTAGAGCTAAGTCTTCTAGACTTTGAGCCATGACTAATCATTGAAGGAATGGCTAGAGGGCATTGTACATGAAACAGCGCAGGAATTATTAATGAATGTTTTATGGTACATGGTATTGCATGTAAACAGTTATTACTGCGCTTCATTCCATGAACCATTAATTAGGAGATCCTATCCTGTCGGAATATTACAGGGCAACATTGACATTGAAAGAAGAGCATTGCCCTTGAAAGTCCGAGCACTTGGCTCTTCACTCCAGAAGTAGTCTGGAGTCATTACACTGAGCAGTCAGGCAAATCCGTTGTGTTTTCTTCCTATACTGGAAGCTTTGTGTACATAGGTGCCCATTTACTCAGAATTATTTTTTTACTTTTGGTTAAAGCAGGTAATAGTTAAAGCCCAAAATTGTAATAAATACCATATGGACCGCACAGAAGTCGTGTGAACAATAAAAACTTGATAACACTCAAAAATGACCAATAATCATAAATAATAAACAATAAACATCTATTAAACTGGTTGTTGTCCCAGTATGTGAAAATAATGTGCAAGCGTGCTAAATTCTTGATTGTGAACTCCGTATTAAAGTGACAAGTGCTCTGCTGTGCTCAAACCGGTGCCCCACATGGATTTGCACTCAGTCATCCCATGACCACCTATCTCTAGGATGGTCTCTAGTACTTTTATTGGGACTATCCCAATGTACAACGTGATGTTAGTGACCGATGTTCTTTCACATATGCGCCACAGGGTTGCTAACAGTAACCAATGTGTCCTCCCATGGGTTAAATAGCGTTGTGGATAGTAACCAGTAAATCATTCCCAGAAATCATCCTCTTCCACATGCAATTTTGCAAATTGTCAGCATAGAAATAGAAGCAACAACGGACATCCCATAGTGTAAAACTGTAAAACCTTTAATATCAGGGACAAATCGTAAAAATACAACTCGCAAAAAAAAAAAAGTGCCTATGACTTGGCACTGAGTGTATTCAGCTTTGTTGCTTGTGAATGGAATCAAAGATGGCCACCGCATTCCAAAGGGCGGAAGTGACGTTGGCTGAAGTTGCCAAAACCTCAATGTGTTTCGACCATTAGATCGTCATCAGGAAACGATTTTGCTTTTGTAACGCAATGTTTTGGGAGGTAAATACACTTGAATTTTAATGCACACAAACACAATATAATATCCAGGCTTTTTGGTAAGACATAAAAAATAGTAGTACGCTGAGTGAATAGATGCCTAACATATCACTCTTGTGGAATAGTGGCAAACTATGGTATTTAAACCTTTTCAAAGGTGAGGCTTTAAAAGATTTTAAAGGATACCAGTGTAACTCAGAGTTACGCAGGAGGTCTGCTGTTAGAACTACTGCTCTTGTTCTGATGTTCACAGCAATACCTCACATGTGGTGTGATCGCCATTTACGTGTCAGTGCCGAACCGACGCCTGCATTTGATTTTGTGTGCGAGCATGGTGGGACGGGGGCACTTTAAAAAATGTTTATTAGCTTTTTTAAAATCTTTACACTGTCCCTTTTTATCACTTTTACTGTTATCACAATATACAGTGACTGGTCCTCTTTATGGAGAGATCTGGAGTCTGTTAGACCCCATGGGGTTTATTTACTAAAGCTGGAGAGTCCAAAATCAGACTCACTTCTGCATAGAAACCAATCCGCTTCCAGGTTTCATTGCCAAAGCTTCATTGAACAAGCTGAGGTTAGAAGCTGATTGGTTTCTATGCAGAAGGGAGTCTGATTTTGGACTCTCCAGCTTTAGTAAATAAACCCCCATATGTCTCCGCTGCCTCTAATAGCATCTTATCACACCACGATCAGTACGATCAGATGATTTCCCAAGCCAAAAATGGTTTTGTTGATACCTGGGGAAACCGGAAGTTACAGCATTCTTGACGCTTCCATTTTGTATACCATAGAGATGATTGGGGACATTCCAGTCCTTGATCAGCTCTATGGTAAGCCGGTGTAACCACCAGCTTCATTTCAGACTCACTGGTGGGACAGTAGAACCTGGAGTGGAGCCGGAAGGCGGCGGGAGGGGTCGTTCTCACTAGGATGGCTTTTACATAAAAACTGTCTGCCAGCTAAAAAAATAACAATACTGGGATGATGCCTCTTGCTGCAGTCATCATTCCAGTATAACCGCTTGAAGTTTCGATGTAAATGTACGTATTGTGGTCTTCAAATGGCTAACTAATAATTAATGGGGCCCACAAGCAGGTTATGAAATGGAAATGCCATTCCTGCTGCGATACTAAACTTGAATCAGAAGCTGTCCTCTGCAGTACTTCTTTCACCATAAGATGTCCTCAGACTGAGGATACCTTAGGAAGACTAAGGATAGGCTGTGAATGATGGTAATCACCTTGGCGCCCTTCAGTTATAGTGTTTTGACATCATGTTATCGCCACTCTCTGTCCTAACAGAGGACCACTCCAAGCTGGAAAAGAGGACCCAGCACATCAGCCTGACTGCTTCTGAAAAGGAAAGTATAAAAAAAAGAAAAACAAACATACTTGTAGAGCCAAGAGGTGAAGGGAGGGGGCCTGGGCTTTTAATTTCCCTTTTTGTTCATTGATGGACACAGCCTCTTCCTGTTCTCAGCCATAGGGTTTATAGCGCCACCTACTGCCTGGAAGAGTGGAGGATAACCCTGCTGGACTGACCATCTCTAGGATCAGCTGGGCCCTGGAGGAAGGAGGAGGAATCCTTCTTACTGATCCCATGGGTGCTTCGGATGATTCTCCATAGACAGATCATCTTCTGCACTGACATGGGGGGCTGTTAGCCAGGGTAGCACTGTGATACGGAAGTCAGGAGCCCAGGTATATGGGCCTTTGTGAGATGTTTAATCTCATCGGCCGCCCCAGTCCAGGATAGGGCACATTGCAGCCTATCCAGTGCATGGCTAGGGGGGCTGGGGTGACCACTGGATCTAGAATATCCAGCCCGTAGCCCAGCTGTTGATTGAAGATCTCAGCAGGAAAAGTCCCAAGAAAAAAGAGAGCGAGAAGCAGTTTTTTCTGCAAAATTTTGTCTTTTTCCCTTTTTACATGTAGAAAAACAAAACAAAAAAAAACAATGGTTCAATACCAAAAAAAGCCCTGTCTCAAAAAAAAAAGTAATCGTCGAACTATCAGAACACTGGAAATTGGCCTGGTAATGAAGGGAGATTACCAGCTGGTAGTCAAGTGGTTAAGGAAAGCCGATGTGTTGGTTGTTTAGAGTATTTTTTATTGATTGTTCATCAAAACCTCAGAGGCAGCTGTAGAGTATCAGGGTGATGGGTCAGATAACCTTTTCATGGAAACTATGTGAATTCATATTAAAATGTAATCTCTCATCATGCTGGGGGCTGAATACAGCAGACTGGAATTTCCTGAAATCATGATTTAGTCGTGGTTAGCGGAGTTGGTGATTGTAACTTTTTATTTTTGTCTTAGTAACTATATATAAGTTGCAGGTAATATTCCTGAACCTGCTGGTAATGTTCATGGGGACCAACCTATAAATGGTGCTGCAGATTCTTTTGCGTTTCTAGAGCCGTTCACACTTTTCTGTTTCCATGCAGCAAAACTCTTGCATTCTGCTGCATGATGATACATTACAAGTAGAAATCCTGTCCTTTCCTCTGTGGCTGGTTCACATCTACAGTATGTACTGCAGTTCTTTGTGGTAGGCAGAGAAGCGATATGAGCCCATTAACACCTACATGTGCATGATCATGCAATGCAATTGGACAGTGCCCCATTCACATCAACGCACGTTCACAGCTTTGCTATTGTTAATGGTGCCAGTTTGCATCTCCAGTGTTAAGCCAGCTATAGATAGTTTGAATCTCAGCTGGTTCAGCAAGGACTGGCCAAGATTGGATCTATCAGCTCTGATGAAGAAGGCATGGCCTTTGAAACGCATCAGCTGTACTGAGTGTCTACCCCCATGATGGGATTCGCGCTGGCTCCTTATCTCTGAAGTCCCTTTGAGGACTACATGCCTGATTTTATTTGCTGTTTCTGAGTACCATTCTTAAATTAATAAATTTGGTTACTGAGGTAATGCGCAAGGTTGGTGCGCTTCTCGTTTTTGTTTCACTTTGCAGTATCGGTCGGGCATCCCCAGCCTTGTTTGGAGCCGCACAACCTTTAATACACTGGTGGTCGCCTTTTTCTGGTTTTGGTTCCATTTACTTGCCACTGGCCTGGGTCCTAGAGCGCAGGAGAAATCGCATCTGGTCTATCTATTGGCAGACTGATCTAACGATTGACTTGGGTACAACCAACATGTCAAATTTCTAGCATGCGATTATTGCCAGCTGCTATAACCGTTAGCAATAATTGTGTTCTCTCAGCAGATTGCTCCCTGCGCCGATTTTGTTACCTATACGACACTCGAGACCAATATATCCAAACATTCTTGAGTTTTTTGTACCTTACGCCCCTTTGTCAAGCAATGGCTTGCACAGAGCTATGATCCCTGATATACATCTTTACTACGATTGGGTTAGGCCACCCATGTGTCTACGTTACACAATTTAACCTCCCTGGTGGTATTCCCGAGTGTAGCTCGGGGTAAAATTTCAGTACCACAAGCGGTAACCCCGAGCTACACTCGGGCTTACCATGCGGCGTTGCTCAGGGATTCCCTGCAGCGCTTACATTGTCCTTCGCTTCCGCGATGTGTCCCCTGCAGCGTCCCCGGCCACGTCCTCCGGCCGATTCCGGCTTCCGTGTTCCTGTCCCTGTGACGTCGGGACGTACGGGCGCCGGAACCGGCGGCAAATTTGAAAGTTTTAAAAAATTTAATTTTTCTTTTTTTAAATTATTACATATCAAAACATTGCTGTTTCAAACCATTTCACATACATTTTGTCCCGAGTGCTTTGTCCGGCGCCCTGCCTGCATTTTGACTGTTCTTTCTGCCTGGAAACTGAGAAACGTCCATGGCGTCCAAAAAGCGTCCCTTTAGGTCAGACGCGGTTTTAGACCGGCTAGAGAACAGCGATAGTAAATCAGAACCACTTGCAGAATTGAGTGATAATGATTTGTGGGGGAAATTCCTCATCAGACACTGAAAACGATTCTGTGACTGAGCTCGGCGATGTGCAAACTTGGAGCTCTATTTCAAATTTCAGTGTTTTTGGTTTGATTATATTATTGAATTAAATTTATTATTATATTATTATTTTTTATGATTATTTATTATATTATAATTTATGATTTCGTGTTTCAAGTTTTATCATACCCGGGATGTTTACTAGTTTCTTGTTCGGACAGATTTCAGTGAGTTATTCCTAAAAATGACAGGCCTACAATAAAAAAATACATATTCCATGCAAAATAATGGTACCGCTTTCAGCACCAAAAATCTGAAATGATCATACCGCCAGGGAGGTTAAACTCCCGGTTGACAATCTCCCACCTCACACAGAGGTTTCCTGGTCCACCGGCTTCACGTTTGCATACATGCTAGGACTTTTCCATAAGACAAATGAGCACATTGTGATACTGCGACCTCTGTCTCCCGTGCAATTTATAGAGACAGCACATGAAATTGATTTGTGGATTAAGTGCTCTTTATTTAGGATTACTCGCATTTGGTTGTGCAACGCACCCAGGTAAATTACAATAACAGACGCTGCTTGGGACAGTGCCCGGCCGCTTTGATTGAGATGCACTCTGCCAAGCCATTTGTTATTTTGTTTGCTGTTTATGCCTTGCTTTTATTTTTGACCATTTCACATGAAAGCTAACAGGGACAAAAAGCTTTTGTATCTGCTTGTGTGACTGACTATGGGAAAGTTTGCAGCAGCAGGATTGTCATTTTTACCAGGCAGGCCCGAGAACCAGTGTAAGAGCTTAAAAGTGAACCTGTCATAAACCTGGGCAATCGAAACCGAGCATGTGATTTGTACAAATGCATAAGCATTTGTTGGATTTAGTGTAAGCCACAAGTTGAAAAGGTCTGTTCATCCAAAGGTATAAGCAGCTGAAATTATATATATATTTTGATTTTAATATGAAGACTGGCTTGAGTGCTTCTTCAGCCAAGGACCAAAGGTGAGGCTCAGAAAGAAATGGGAAATCCAACAAGGCGAAAGCTGGCCACTTCTACAGCCAAGGACTCGTAGCAAGTTTCAGGAGAAGAGAGAGAGAGCCTGGCTACTTCTCCAGCCAAGGACCAATAGTGAGGCACGGGAGAAGAGAAAGGAAGTCTGACTCAGCCACTTCTTCAGCTAAGGACCAATAGTGAGGGTCTGGGGGAGAGAGAGGAAGTCCAATACTGACCCAGCCACTTATTCAGCCAAGGACCAATAATGAGGGTCAGGAGGAGAGAGATGAAGTCCAACACTAACATGACCACTTCTTCAACCAAGGAACAGTAGTGAGGGTCAGGAGGAGAGAGGGGAAGTCCAACACTAACATGACCACTTCTTCAGCCAAGGAACAGTAGTGAGGGTCAGGAGGAGAGAGGGGAAGTCCAACACAAACCTGGCCACCTCTTTGGCCAAGGATCAGTAGCAAGTCTTAGAAGGAGAGAGGGGAAGTCCCAACACTAGCTTGGCCACTTCTTCAAGGACCAATGTTGAAGCTCTGGAGGAGGGGAGGTTCAACGCTGACATGGCCACTTCTTTGGCCAAGGATCAGTAGCGAGTTTTCAGCCAGAGATCAGTAGCAAGTCTCGGGAGAAGAGAGAGGAAGTCCAACACTAACCTGGCCACTTCTTCAGCCAAGGACTGGAAGGAGAGAGGGGAAGGGAATGCCCAACCTGCCCACTTCAGCTAAAGACAGATATAGAGGCTTTTGAAGAGCAATAAGCAGGTCAAGCCCTATTTGTTGATTTCTTCAGCCAAGGAACAGTAACAGGGCTCAGGAGAGAGGGGGAAGGCCAAGCCCAATTTTGCCACTGCTTCAATTAAGAACCGATAGGCTCACCAGGAGAGAAGGGAAGACCAAGCTCAACCTAGTCACTAGGACTGCTAGCAAGGCTCTGCAGAGAAGTTGACCAAGCCCTATTTTGCACCCTCTTAACTAGAGGACCAATAGTGATGCTAAGGAGGAGGAAGGGGAAAAACCTTTCTGTGTTATCTGGCAGGCATGTCTACATCACAAAACTGCTTGATTGGAAATAAAATTATTGTGGCCGATAAAACAGTTTAGATACATGTTGTGCTTCAGATGCTTACTTAAGGTTAAGCATTACGTGTAATTATATACCATTAAAAGATACCTTAGACTTGTTATATGAATAAATGACACATAGAATTGTGTGAATCCTTTGTTATGCTCTTATGAATAGAATAAGGGATACAGTAACAGTGTACTTTTTTTTTTTTTTTGTCCTATATTACAGGAGCAACAAAAGAGATTGGCTCAGCCCTGACCAGGATGTGTATGAGACATCGTAACATCGAGTCCCGGCTAAAGCATCTCACAGCGTAAGTTTCTGATCCGTGTATGACCTCAGGAATGGTTGGGTGTCTTCCTTCTGAGTAAAGCTGTTTTTTTTTTTTTTTCCCCTGTATACTAGAACATCCTATCCTTCACTAAATCTAAGAACATATTTTAGATATTCTCATTTGTTTCTATGCCAATCTTGGGAGGAAAAAAAAAAAAAATTTTGAGCCAACCATCAATGTGTCTTGAAATGGACATCCAAGACATACAGACGTGTCAGTTGTTCTAACCTAATGATTGAAACTGAGGGAAATTATTGTATTTTTCTGCATGCCATACTTTTTTTTTTTTTTTTTTCCCAGCGTGCACAACTGTGTGGCATTGCGGTATGAAGTGGCCTGATAGAGAACATGGCTTTTTGCCTTGCCTTGGCACTGTTCTTGGCAAGATTGACCAATGCAGTCCCATCACACCTCGTGTGAATGAACCCTAATACATTAAGCTGTACCATTCCTCGGCGGTGCTTGGTTACCACCTCCTGCCTCAAGCTTTGTCTACTCCTCGGCCATAAAAAATTTAGTCTATATCCCTTAGACTTTAATTGTACATAGCTATATATATATAAATATATATATATATATATATATATATATATATATATATATATAATTATTATTATTATTTTTTTTTTTATGCGACTTATGTCTTCTTGGTAAGATTTGCCTTCACTTCCTGACCTAGAGATCCAACAGGAAGTGAGATGAGATCCCTTTTTGGCTTTTGCCTGAACAAAGCTCTCCAGAGAAAATTTTATTTTCTGTTCCTGTTTAGGAGACAGCCTGAAATATTTCAGATTTTGGGCCCAGGCTCCTTCCTCAAAATGCTAGTTTTCTGGTGTTCTCCCTGATTGTTTACCTCTAGGGTGTTAAATCACTGACCCAGAGCAAATATAGAACTAAGAACATTTTGTATTTATTATATGGTATGATCTGTGATTGATATGTGTAGGAAGTAACCAGCGTCGGAAATTCAGAACACCAATGTAACTCTTGCCTTTATTATCAGTGGAAAACGATTCAAAAATCACGCCATAAATGAAGACACCCTTTAACCCCTTTCTGCCTTCAGGAGCCGGCCCTTTAAGCGGAACTTTGGCTTCCAAACTGTGTGATCACTGTGATTGGTTTTCATAATGGTCACATAATTGGGAGCCCATCCTGCCGGCTTGAAATCGTAAGCAGTGACAGGTAGCTTTCGGTGACGTGTGGTCTCAGTGCTGGGGGTGCACTATTATATGCGCTCCTGCACTGAAGAACAATGCCAGCTGTGTGTATACACTTACCAGTACACCTTGCTGGTACCGGGTTGGACCCCCTTTTGCCTTCAGAACTGCCTTAATTCTTCGTGGTATAGATTCAACAGTGTTGGAAACATTCCTCAGAGATTTTGGTCTGTATTGACATGAGTTACTGTTGTCTTTCCTTCTTCTCCAACCAGTCTGCCCATTCTCCTCTGACATCAACAAGGCATTTTCGTCCACACAACTGCCACTCACTGGATATTTTCTCTTTTTCGGACCATTCTCTGAAAACCTTAGAGATGGTTGTGGGTGAAAATCCCAGTAGATCAACAGTTTTTGAAATCCTCAGACCAGCCCGTCTGGCACCAACAACCATGCCACGTTCAAAGACACTTAAATCCCCTTTCTTCCCTGCTCTAAAGCTGGTTTGAACTGCAAGTCATCTTCACCACGTCTAGATACCTAAATGCATTGATTTGCTGCCATGTGATTGGCTGATTAGCAATTGAACAGGTGTACCTAATAAAGTGGCCTCAGTGTTAAATCCCACTGCCATGCTGGCACATATATACTTACGGCCAGTGGGAAGGGGAAAAACAAGATACAGTCAGTTAGTTTCCATTTCCAGGAAGCTGACAGAAGCAGCCATAATACTCCTAGAGCAGGTGTACTGTAAGGGTGTGTTTCTAACCTCTGGCTGTGAAGATGCTTGATTGGCGTGTCCGATTTCTGCAGATTTTTATTTTCAACAGACCCGTTGCTAGGTGAGCTCATTGTTTAAAGATTGCTTCACGGCTTTTAAAATCTTGATAACAAACAGGATACGTCACATAATGCTCGGGAAATATGAGACACACAACCTAATTTCCTAACAGAGCCAGCAGTTTACAGCGTCAGGTCTTTGTTCTTTAAAGAAGAACTCCGCTATGCTTGTATTATATTCAAAGTGTATAGAAGAGTTGTAATAAGCTGCGCGGAGCAAAGGTAAGTGAATTGACACAGGGGGGACTTGGCTTACTACTTGGGGGGGAATAGTACTATGGGTGATGAAATACTATATGAGGGATGAATTAATATGGGGGATGAATTAATATGGGGGATGAATTAATATGGGGGATGAATTAATATGGGGGATGAATTAATATGGGGGATGAATTAATATGGGGGATGAATTACTATATGGGGGATGAATTAATATGGGGAATGAATTTACTATAGGGGGAATGAATTACTATAGGGGGAATGAATTACTATATGGGGGATGAATTACTATATGGGGGATGAATTACTATATGGGGGATGAATTACTATATGGGGGATGAATTACTATATGGGGGATGAATTACTATATGGGGGATGAATTAGTATGGGGGATGAATTACTATAGGGGGGATGAATTACTATATGGGGGATTAATTACTATGCTTACTATGGGGGAATATTACTATACTTACTATGGATGACACATACACATCTTTCATCTACTCTTGGTCCGGCCCCCGGGTCCAAGATATGAACCCATTGCGGTCCTCAAGTCAAAAAGTTTGCCCACCCCTGGTCTAGCACAAGGTCTTGTACTATTTATTATTTTCTTTATTTATTACAGGTACTTGTATAGCGCCATCAGTTTACTCCGCGCTTTATACACACACACATATACATATACACGTACACACACACACACATACACACACACCAAACATACAAACACACACATACATACGTATATACATAGATACATACACATACATACGTATATACATAGATACATACACATACATACGTATATACATAGATACATACACATACATACGTATATACATAGATACATACACATACACACACACATATACATACACACACAGTGTTTGTTTTTATATACAATCTGTCCTTACAATCTAAGGTCCCTAACTCCCATTCATTCATACACATACTAGGGCCAATTTAGACAGGAGCCAATTCACCTACCAGCATGTCTAAAGAGTGTGGGAGGAAACTGGAGTACCTGGAGGAAACCCACGCAGGCACAGGGAGAACATGCAAACTCAAGGCAGGTGGTGCTGTGGTTGGGATTTAAGCCAATGACCATAGTGCTGCCAGGCGGAAGTGCTAACCATTAGAACTGAAGGCAAACTTTGTTTTCTTACATTTTGGGTACAGTAATTGAGGGTTTATAACCCCTGTAAGTTTTTGGGGGTTTTTTTTGCCATCTGTGTCCCATTGGGGTAATTTCTTTTCACGTCCTGTCCCATAGCCAAAACAGAAAGCGAGTGAAATCCCACTAAAACTAGTGTCCCCATTGGAAGATTTCCCTCTTCCTGTTTTGGTGACCACTTCCACCTGGCAGTACTGGAGTCGTCGGTTTGAATCCAAGCCACGGCACCACCTGCCTGGAGTTTGCATGATCTCCCTGTGCCTGCGTGGATTTCCTCCGGGTAATCCAGTTTCCTCTCACACTCCAAAGACATGCTGGTAGGTTAATTGGCTCCTGTCTAAATTGTCCCTAGTATGTGTATGTATGGATGTGAGTTAGGGACCTTAGATTGTACGCCCCTTGAGGGTTAGGGACCTTAGATTGTACGCCCTTGAGGGTTAGGGACCTTAGATTGTACGCCCCTTGAGGGTTAGGGACCTTAGATTGTACGCCCCTTGAGGGTTAGGGACCTTAGATTGTACGCCCCTTGAGGGTTAGGGACCTTAGATTGTACGCCCCTTGAGGGTTAGGGACCTTAGATTGTACGCCCCTTGAGGGTTAGGGACCTTAGATTGTACGCCCCTTGAGGGTTAGGGACCTTAGATTGTACACCCCTTGAGGGTTAGGGACCTTAGATTGTACGCCCCTTGAGGGTTAGGGACCTTAGATTGTACGCCCCTTGAGGGTTAGGGACTGATGTGAATGTACAATATATATGTAAAGCGAGGCGTAAACTGACGGCGCTATATAAGTACCTGAAATTAATAAATAAATGTAACTGCAGTTGAGCAGTTATATGTGAACAGCACTGACCAAGGAGTGCCAATCTGATAGTTGACACTGACGGCTGTTGTTTGCACACTGACTATCATTATCTGTAGATTCTCACCAGCGATTTTCACCGCTCCCAATGGGGATTTTTACTAAAACTGGAGAGTGCAAAATCTGGTGAAGCTCTGCGTAGAGACCAATCAACTTCCAGGTTTTATTGACAAAAATTGAAGAAGCTGAAGTTAGAAGCTGATTGGCTGTCGTGCACAGCTGCACCAGATTCTGAGTGCTCCAGTTTTAGTAAATCTCCCCTATCCCCTCCCTAATCCTACAGATAACAATAGTCGGTGAGCGTTATTGCTAGTTGCTCATATTGCTGTCATAGCGTTCGATGCGTCTCTCTTCGGGTGATGTCATAACATTCCAGATGAGTTGTATCTGCAGGGCAGGCTGCGTTTTGGACAACTGCTCAGTGATTAGTGGCATAGAAGACCTTTGTCTGCATGTCACTCAGCACCAGTACACCAGCCACGGCCGAAAACCACAGGAACTCCCAGCTGGAAGTACCCCGTCCACTCTGACTAATGGGATGTATTAGACACACACGCACCTAGATTTCTCCTGTCACTTAATTCTGATAGTCTGCTATGTAAATGTTTTCTGTGTTTTGAATGCTGTCACTATGTAAAGAGCAGATGTTGGGATATAGGCGATCGCCACCCCTGTCTGATGCATTCTTATCTTCCTGATCGCCCTATGACAGCTCCAGTCTTATTCACTAAGATACTGCAGATAGCAATTCATTCTACATTTTTAAGGCTAGTCCACCCAAAAGTTTTGTTTCAGCTCTAGGTGGAGCCTGGTGGATTGTATCACTTCTGCTGTGATCACCACTGACTGTAACATCCTCTGCCTGGAGACCAGTCTGCTTAGGAGTACTTTGAGTCCATTTAAAACGATTCTAAAGGCTATAGAGAGAGAGAGAGAGAGAGAGAGAGAGAGAGAGAGAGAGAGAGAGAGATGGATAGAGAGAGAGAGAGAGAGAGAGAGAGAGAGATGGATATAGAGAGAGAGAGAGAGGGAGATGGATAGAGAGAGAGAGAGAGCGAGAGAGAGAGAGAGATGGATATATATAGATATAGATATATATATATATATAGAGAGAGAGAGAGATGGATGTGTATATATATATATATATATATATATATATATATATACAGTCATGGCCGAAATTGTTGGCACCCTTGATATTTTTCCTGAAAATCAAGTATTTCACACAAAAAAGGTATTGCATTAACACATGTTTTGCTATACACATGTTTATTCCCTTTGTATGTATTGGAACAAATATAAAACAGAGGCAGAAAAGCAAATATGACATAATGTCACACAAAACCCCAAAAATGGGCTGGACAAAAGTATTGGCACCCTTAACTTAATATTTGGTTGCACACCCTTTGGAAAACATAACTGAAATCAGTCGCTTCCTATAACCATCAATAAGCTTCTGACACCTCTCACCCGGAATTTTGGACCACTCTTCCTTTGCAAACAGCTCCAGGTCTCTCTTATTGGAAGGACACCTTTTCCCAACAGCAATTTTAAGATCTCTCCACAGGTGTTCAATGGGATTTAGATCTGGGCTCATTGCTGGCCACTTCAGAACTCTCCAGCGCTTCTTTGCCATCCATTTCTGAGTGCTTTTTGACGTATGTTTGGGGTCATTGTCCTGCTGGAAGACCCAGGATCTTGGACGCAAACCCAGCTTTCTGACACTGGGCCCTACAGTGCGACCCAAAATCCTTTGGTAATCCTCAGATTTCATGATGCCTTGCACACAGTCAAGGCACCCAGTGCCAGAGGCAGCAAAACAACCCCAAAACATCATTGAACCTCCACCATATTTTACCGTAGGTACTGTGTTTTGTTCTTTGTAGGCCTCATTCCGTTTTCGGTAAACAGTAGAATGATGTGCTTTACCGAAAAGCTCTATCTTGGTCTCATCTGTCCACAAGACGTTTTCCCAGAAGGCTTTTGGCTTACTCAAGTACATTTTGGCAAACTGTAGTCTTGCTTTTTTATGTCTCTGTGTCAGCAGTGGGGTCCTCCTGGGTCTCCTGCCATAGCGTTTCATTTCATTTAAATGTCGACGGATAGTTCGCGCTGACACTGATGCTCCCTGAGCCTGCAGGACAGCTTGAATGTCTTTGGAACATGTTTGGGGCTGCTTATCCACCATCCGGACTATTCTGCGTTGCAATCTTTCATCAATTTTCCTCATCCGTCCACGACCAGGGAGATTAGCTACAGTGCCATGGGTTGCAAACTTCTTGATAATGTTGCGCACTGTGGACAAAGGCAAATCTAGTTCTCTGGAGATGGACTTGTAACCTTGAGATTGTTGATATTTTGCCACAATTTTGGTTCTCAGGTCCTCAGACAGTTCTCGTCTCCTCTTTCTGTTGTCCATGCTTAGTGTGGCACAGACAGACACACAATGCAAAGGTTAAGTGAACGTCTCTCCTTTTTATCTGCTTTCAGGTGTGATTTCTATATTGCCCACACCTGTTACTTGCCCCAGGTGAGTTTACAGGAGCATCACATGCTTGTAACATTCTTATTTATCCGCAGTTGTGAAAGGGTGCCAATACTTTTGTCCAGCCCATTTTTGGAGGTTTGTGTGACATTATGTCGAATTTGCTTTCTTTCCTCCCTTTTTTTGTTTTGTCCCAATACACACAAAGGGAATAAACATGTGTATAGCAAAACATGTGTTAATGCAATACGTTTCGTGAGAAATACATGATTTCCTGGAGAAATATCAAGGGTGCCAACAATTTCGGCCATGACTGTATATATATATATATATATAGAGAGATGGATGTGTATAGCGAGAGAGAGATGGATAGAGAGAGAGAGAGAGATGGATATATATATAGAGAGAGAGAGGGAGAGAGAAATATATGTATGTGTGTGTGTAAGATAGATATGTGTGTGTGTGTGTGTATATATATATATATATATATATATATATATATATATAGTAAACACATCATACTTACCTGCTCTGTGTAATAGTTTTGCACAGAACAGCCCCGATCCTCCTCTTCTCGGGTCCCCCACTGGAACTTCTGGCCCCTCCCCCATGAGGAATCCCAACCACAGCACCACCTGCCTGGAGTTTGAATGTTCTCCCTGTTCCTTTGTGGGTTTCCTCCGGGTACTCCAGTTTCCTCCCACACTCCAAAGACATGCTGGTAGGTTAATTGGCTCCTATCTAAATTGGCCCCAATATGTGTATGTATGAATGTGAGTCAGGGACCTTAGATAGTACACCCCTTGAGGGTCAGGGACCTTAGATTGTACACACCTTGAGGGTTAGGGACCTTAGATTGTACACCCCTTGAGGGTTAGGGACCTTAGATTGTACGCCCCTTGAGGGTCAGGGACTTTAGATTGTACACCCCTTGAGGGTCAGGGACCTTAGATTGTACGCCCCTTGAGGGTCAGGGACCTTAGATTGTACGCCCCTTGAGGGTTAGGGACTGATGTGAATGTACAATATGTGTGAAAAGCACTGTGTAAATTGATGGCGCTATACAAGTATCTGAAATAAATAAATGGAGCAAGCTGCTTGCTCTGGGGGCACTCGTGCGTATTTGCTTCCTCCTCGCTGGCTGTGTTTGACAGCAGCAGGAGCCAATGGCTTCAGAGAGTCCTGGGGGAATCGCTGCTCTTGTGCACATCAGGCTCAGGTAAGTTTTAAGGGAGGGTGGGGGGCTGCGGGGGCAGCTGCACACTGAGACTCCATGCACACAAGCGTTTTCTTGATAAGCTCAAAAAAAAAACACTGCCTAAGTGTTAACTTTCAGTAGCGTTCAAAAGCGTTTAGGAGCATTAGCATTTTTATTTTACAGTATATATTGAGGGGAAAAAAAAGCTAGGAAAAAAGCTGTTATGTATTAAAGCAAGCATTATAGCTGTCAAATCCAGCCACTGGTTATGTCATCTGACCCAAACCCATGCAGGTTGATAGGCCAGCACGTTTCGGGGGACGTACCCCCTTCCTCAGAGCTAAACCCCTTTAGTTGTGAGGAAGGGAAGGGAGTACATCCACCGAAACATGTTTTTTGGTAATACACTAGGCATTTGCGCCCTCCTGTGTGTTTTTACAGAGTTTCTACCAAGATTCCTAGTCTGAGGTGGGCTTCCAGATGTATTACCTTCTGAGCACTGGAGTGTTTTTCCTTTCATAGTAACTACTTTATTATTATTATACAGTATTTAGATAGCGCTAAAAGGTTTGCTCAGCGCTGTACATTATAGTGGGGGACAGAACATGACACAATACAGTAACAAAACAAAACACGAGGGGTTCGAGGGCCCTGCTCTTTCCAGCTTACAATCTAGGAGGGAGGGGATAGTGGTACAGGAGGAAGTGGCTGTGGGGGATGGAGTGGTAGGAGGAGTGGAGGAGATCGGCTGTTAGGTGAGAGTGGGGTAGGCTTCCCTGAAGAGATGGGTTTTCAGTGTGCGCCTAAAGGTGAGGAGGGTAGGTGACAGTCTGATGGATTGGGGTAGTGAGTTCCAGAGGATGGGGGAAGTCCTGGAGAAGTCCTGCAGTCGGGCGTGGGAGGTGGAGATCAAGGAGCTAGAAAGTAGGAGGTCTTTCTGCTATTACTATTTTTAAATTATGAATCGCCTATTTATTCTATTGCAGATGCTGGTCTTTTGATTCTTTTAGAGACCTGACTGTGGCCTCTCTAAAGAGACCTTATCACCAGAGCTTTGATTTCAACAAATTCTTCCAATAAGATTATATCTGCATTTAATGTATTTTATACATGTTGTTTACCTGTAAAAGCTTCCCTTGTGTAGACATCCAAAAGCCATAAAGTGCTGCTGGACGCCACCATCTCAGATGGAATGTCAGCAGTCCCAGCAGACTTGGAGCTGTCACCCCATAGTATTCCCCTTTGTTTTTCCCCCAGGAGCTACATAAAATATTATGTCCGGATTTGAGGACGGGGCAGAGAAGCTGGGAGAGAAATTACACACTGAGAGCAAAAAATCCAGCAATGCCTTTGGATTGAGCTGGAGTCTATTTGTAGATTGTAAGCTCCTAGATTGTAAGCTCCAAGGAGCAGGGCCCTCGAACCCCTCGTGTATTGTATTGTTACTGTATTAAAAGTAGATTGTATAGCGAGCGCCCACTGTAATGAAAATTCGATGTAAGCTGCTAGAACACCAAAAAGGTAACCAACATAACCTTCCAAGACAATATATATAGAGAAAAGGGTGCAGCGCTAATAATGCCAATAAAGCTATATTAACATGAATTGAAAAAAAGTGTGCAATTAATAATCTTATTAGATCATAATTAAGGTTCAGTTTATTGTCCCAAAACCACACAAGAAGTGTGATATACAGATTCTGTCATATCTCCTTTTCAAACCACGATTCATGATCCACAGGTGAAGAAGAAATAAGTGAAATACGCACTCACCAGAAGTGCGTTTAAGGTACGCATGAAAGCAAATTCCTCTCTCATCAGGTACATCTGGGTCCTTGGATCACAGATCAGGCTGCGCTCTCGCTAAACGTCCAACCTGGCCAAATTCCCTGGTTCCTCAGACACTTATGCAGCTTTAGGGTCCCTCCTTAAGTTTGGTACTGAAAAGGTGGCGCTCATAAAGAGCCCAATAAAGGACATCACATAGCGTGATACTGCATAAAAGACTTTATTTTGAAGTAAAAGTCAAAAATCAAAAACAAAAAGTACTGACGGCAATATAAGGGCTGGCCACCCACAGGTGGTTTAGATGTCCAAGTGCTGTAGCCCACCTTGACGCGTTTCGTGCTATGCACGTTCTCAAAAGGGTCCAGGGCTTGTTACTGTATTGTCTCATGTTCTGTCCCCCTCTATAATGTAAAGCGCTGAGCAAGCTTTTTGGTGCTATATAAATACTGTACAATAATAATAATAATATTTGACTTTGAGCTCCCAGCTTTGTTGGGAGGCATGTAACCTCACCCGTGCCACCATGAAGCATCGGAGGTTGGGTTGATGAGATTGAAAGATTGTTGCATACCTTAACAGCCCATGTACTGGATCAAGATGGAAATCTGCCTCCGACTGGGCCTCTCCCAGGCCATGCCCCCTGACAATCCTGGAAGGAGCCTAGGCTTAGGCCACTTCACAATCACATTTTGTACAGCAGGCTGGGAAGGGCACTACAGATGCCGGTACTCGAGCGTAGTGGATCACCGGAGCTGGTCAGATGGGCACTTGGAGTGGTGTTCTAAGCAATCAAATGGTGTCAAAGGTTGGGTTGATTGAGATATGTTTAAAAAGTTTTTGCTTAATCTGTTTTGTTTTCAGATAGCTTTTTAAGACCATTTGGGTTAGGGAGGGGATTTTGCAAGAAAGCCAACCTTCTGTTTTGCGTGGCCACTTTAGAGGACCCAAGCCTTTGAAATCAGTTGACATCATTTTGAGATCAGTCAGTTTACAATTTGTAAATAAAATAGATAAGATCTCTTCCAGATGTAGGGCTCAGTGTTCCTCCTTAACCATTTTCCATACAGTTACATCTGTTATATTTATAGCCCCGGCAGTAAAGATTGTCTCTCTGAGCCAACAATGACTCTTTGGTGTCTCTTACCACTTGAAAGACTTGCTCCACACAAGATGGTTCTCTGTAATTGTTTGGAGTCTGTGTCTGATATTAACCGTCTCCTTGCTGGTGGAACTATCTCTCTGTACACTGATGGCCTTTATTATAGCACAACGGAAGTCATGCGTATAAAGTTTGCATAGGCAAATTATTTGAGCTTTTGGACAAAAGTTGGCTTGCCTCTCAGAACAGGATTAGATTACAGAACATTTAGTTTCCTGATCCTTTAAATAGAAAATTGTTGTTTTTGGACTTTTGATGACATGGCAAGTTTTTCTGGGGATGCTGCAGCAAGTCTACCAACCAAATGCAGAGGATTCGGAAAGTAAGGTGAATCTGGCCTATCAGGAGGTACAAAGAGTGCTGAAGTACTGTCAGGGCTGATCCACACCACAGAAATGCAGTCTGGGTGCATTTCTGCATTTACATTTTTAATGCTTTCCAGATGCGGTTTTTCTTTTTTTACATAATTTTTCTTCAGTTTCCTTTTATTTTGTTTTTTTTGCATTTTTGATGCGTTTTGCTACATTTCAATACATTTCCTTGCAGAAAAATGCATCATGTTTACTTTTTTTTTACTGTACTGGAATGCACTGGTGTGAACTATGCCATTGGCATCTATGTATTGTATCGTCCTTGTGTTTTTGATGCAGAAAAAAAAAACACTGGACTGAATGTGGTGTGAACCGGCCTTCAGGGCCCATTCACACCAGCAGGTGCACATTTTGCTCTGTGAAGGGGCAGTGCGATATCTTGTGTTGGAGCACACTGTTTACCTTTTTTTCTTTTGTTTTTAACTTTATTGAAATGTCACAAAATTACATTTCATTCAACTTTATGCACTGCAGTGTAGTGTGCTGCAATGCGTTGTGGTGCATAAAAATGCCTTCAGTCCTTTTTCGGCACATACGACCAATAATGTAAGGCAGATTGCTTTGTATATGCATTGGGGCTGCTCTGAGCAAGCCTGACTAATGCATATGTTATCAACGAGCTCTAAGGCTGATCATACATGGTTAGTTCTTTTTCCCATTCAGTCAGCAGGTGCAAAAAAAAAAAAAATCCCTAACAGATTCTCCATCCACTCAAGAGGCAGATGGAGATATCCCCATTGAACCCCTAGTGTCCAAAATTAATTATGTAATTGATTTCTGTTAAGAAAATGTTAAGATTACATACCCCCTTGCTGATACTAAGCCCTGTCCCAGTTTTCAGGTGTCGTATGCCAGAGGCTCCATTGCCAACTGCAGCTCTGGCTTTTGACCATTGAATGTTGACCATTGAAGGGCTAGGGCTCAGTATTGACGTAGGTCCTGGCTGTACATGAGGGTTCGACTTGTATCTGCCCAAAATCCAAGGGGGTCCACATGGATCGATAGGTAGATGCAGACAGTTATCTGCAATCCAAATCGAGAAGGTGAATCCCTCCATAAGGGACACAGGCTGCAATATAAACCTGACTGAGAGTTCATCCCTTCTCTACTTCATCCAGAAAAAGTTTTAATGGGATATTCTTTATATGTGAAAGAATATTAAAACTTGCCTGCCTTCTATTACCAATGACCGGACAGATGGGTCTAATGAGCCAGTACTCCTCGTGCACACATTAAAGTATACTTTTTCTTTCCAGGCTTCTTTAAATGCTTGGTTTGACTTTTCAGCCCACAATCAAGCAAACAAGGGTAATGTGAAAATTCCCACCCCCTTTTCATCCCTACGCCTTCTCACTCCTCACTTAAACATATCAACATGGAGCAGCCTTGGTATAATCCATATCCAAGATCTCTACACAAAACACAAACTAGACTCATTCTCCGTCCTCCAAAAGAAATTTCATCTTCCCGACAAAGAACAATATACCTATATGCAAATTGCCCACTCTCTTCACAAAACACAATTACCACTTGAAATAGAAATTCCTGCAACTGCACGACAATTCTTCCAAAAGACACAATACCCTAAGAAAGGAATTTCGACTTTCTATTCACTAATAACCGAAATGCAGTTCACTACACACAATTCTTCCTTACTCAATTGGGAAAAGAATTTCTCCCAACCAATCACTCTAAACACTTGGGAAAAAACATTCACTGTCACCTTTAAAGCCTCTAAATGTAGCTCCCATTGGGAGACATACCTGAAAATTCTACACCGATGGTACCTGACACCAACTAAATTATGCCAATTTTACCCTCAACATTCACAACTCTGCTGGAGACACTGTGGAGAAAAGGGATCTCTCCTTCACATACTATGGGACTGTAAATCCCTTAAATCTTATTGGAACAAGGTTTTCCAGATCATCTCATCACTCACAGGAACTTCAATTACTCCAAATCCCGCCCTAGCTCTTCTCCACGTCGGAATAGACATATTCCCTGTAAGTGTACGCACTATTATCATCCATATTCTAGCAGCTGCAAAAATTAACATCACCAAACTATGGAGATCCACAACAACTCCTTTATTATCCCGCCTCATCTCCGATCTCAACCTCCAATGCGAGATGGAAAGAAGAACCGCACTTTATAACTCCTCCTATCATAAATTTATAGCCCATTGGTCACGATGGTTAAATAACCCCAGTTGCTCAATAAAATGACTACTATTTGAAAGGAATGCAATACTCTCTGCTCATATAGAATTGGTGCTTACCCCCCCCCTCCCCCCCCACTTCCTTCCCGGTTTTTCCACAACCCTCGTGTTCTCCCCACTCTTATGTCCCACTAGTCTCCTAGAATGGTTCACAACATACAGAGCATACCTCTCATGTAACTGAATCACAGAACTACAGGTTCCCCGGCCACTTGGTGGGGAGCCTCCAATTTTTTTCTTTTGTCTTTATCTTTCGTATAATGTTATTCTCGATGTGAACCAACATGTTCGACTATCATATATTACTTATGTATGTTTAAACTTCAATAAAAACGATTTGAATATAAAGTATACTTTTTCCTAAACATTTTGCTGCACAAATATCGTGCAACATAAAAACTTGCAACAGCCGCCATTTTACTCTCAAAGTTATCTGCTTTAAAAAAATATCAAATGTTTTGGGTTCTTATTAAATTTTCTGACAGAAAAATACTGACTTTTGCACATATGTGAGAAGTGTCAGAATTGGCCTGGGGTAAAGTCGTTAAACTGTAACGTAGAGGATCATTTATTTATTTTTTCTTTGTCTATTTATGTATCTATCTATCTTGGATATTCTCAACCAGGGTCCTAGAAATTGCTAGGGGTTCCTTTTTTGTTGCTGATTGACCTCCCATCTGATGGTGCCTGCATAGTTCCAGGGCCAACACCACATGGCAGAGCCATCTGCATGACACCAATGATATCTTAAGCTGTCTGTAATGGTGGCATTCTGACCACAACATGCCATTAATCTAAGGGGGATTTTATGCACAGACCCCCACTGAGTTGGTTTTATAAGTTCCCCAAGACCTGAAAATTATACTAAGGGGTTCCTTTGCAGTAAAAGGGTTGAGAACTATCTATTTTGTAAGGATAAGACAATGATTTTGTATGGTTACATGTTCTCCCCTAAAGTGGACCCTGATTTTCTTTGCAGGGCCCTGAGTGACAGTCTGATAAACCCTTTAGAGGGAAAAATTGAAGAGTGGAAGAAGATGGCTAGCCAACTTGACAAGGACCATGCTAAAGGTAAGACGACATAACAGGGCTTGTATCAGTACATTTACAGAGGTTAAAGCTGAAGTTTGTTTTTTTTTATTGGTCCAGCTTGGATAATGTAAGTCTACAAATTTCATACCTGGCAGACGGGTGCTGCCATTACAGTGATCATTGGCACTCTACAGAGTACATGCAATCATCTTTCACCTCAAAGGGACATACAGACTAATTTCCCTTCCACTTATACACACTCCAGGGTCAGTTTGCTAACTGATAACTTATCAATAGGCATTTGGGAGTTGTAGGAGAAACAAACAAATACAGATGTGGAAAGAATATCCATATCAGTGCAGATAGCATTCCTGGTGGAATTTGAACCCGGGGATCAAGAACATGAAAGGTAACCACTAAAGCTGGCCATGGACGGTGCGGTTGTTCTTTCCTGCAATCGGGGGGGGGGGGGGGTTGCAGGAAAGAAAATCACTTGATTCCCCCATTGGGGGTTGTGGAGAGATCACACCCACGGAGCTATTGTGTTCTCCTTGCCAGGAGAACACAGTGGTTATTGCTAGCAGCTATAGACGCTGGCAATAATCACGTGAATGATTTGACAGGCTGGTTGTACCCAAGTCGCACAACAATCAAATTGGGTACATTCAGCCTGCCCCATAGATGGATCGAGTCTCGGCCCGTCCCTGCCTAACTGGCCAAGATTCTCACCATCTATGGCCGGCTTAAGGCTGTTCATATATGGATCAGATGAACGGATCCCCTCATCCACACAAGCAAAATGGATGGAGGTTCTTCCCCCTGCTGTGTTATTGAATCATGACATTGGGGACTCCTGTGCTGTCAGAATACACTGATCAGATTGGTTGCAGCGCTGATTGAAGGAAGAATTTCCAGCAAGTCGGTTTGAGAGCAGTCAATCTTTGGATCAATGTCTCTGGAAAAGGAATGGCCATTGATGGATCCAAATCCAGTCCCTGCTGATCCGACCAAATTTCGATCCATGGCCAGCTTTAGCCCATATAATGTAGAGGAAGATATATTTATTACTGGAATTCTGTATATGCTTTGACTCTTGAAGTACTATGCCCAAAAAAAAGGCCAAACCTTGTTTTTAAAATAAGGCATACTGCACAACAAAAATTAAAATTTTAATTCAGTATAACTTATTTTAATACCAGTCATCCCCCTTCTTCTAGCAAGGTGGCAACACCTGTGTATTTACTACAGCGTTGTCACCCTGCTCATCCCCGAGCCCATATCTATGCTAAGGAGTTGCCACTGTTGGTAACCTTCTTCCTTCCTTGTCAGTCACTGCAGAACTGATCTTTTATTGAGTGTTTTACATCTAAGGGAGTTAGAATAATAGGAAAGAAGGAGCTCACGATATCCAAAAGAATGCAAATTTAATGGTAGATTGACACGCTCATTGAGAATAGCGACCAATGCATTTCAGGAGAAAGGGCTCTTCATTCTTCAGGGCTTTTGCTGCTCACTTTTAAATGAGAATGATTCCCAAATCAGTTATATATCTGCAACGTTTTGGAGCAAAAATGGACAACTCCAGGGGCAGCAGTGGCCCTGAAGAAGGGAGAGCCTTTTCTCCTGAAGTGTGTTGGCTTGATGTACCTGTCGCTATTCTCAACAAACACCTCCTAATCTGCCACCAAATGTGCGTTCTTTTGGACATCAGGCGCTCCATCTTTACGATTATTCCAAGCCTACATGTGGAAACGACCTTAAAGTCCAACCAGAAAGGTAGCAGCCCAAGCCCTAAGAAGGTTTACTGTCAGTATCCACCGTTGGGCACAACCTACTGGGACATCTCCCTACTCAACCATGCAATCACCCACAACGAGTGACTGATCCAGTCAGTCCAGTTCGGTCTTCAACACAAACGAGCTACATCTAAAGGAAGTGTCACAGGATCCCACCTACTGGCTCCAAGAAGCATAGACCTCGGCGGCCCCTGTGATGGTGTCAGAAGGGGAAAGAAGAGGATTCCCTCACTTGCAACAATGAAGGTAAGTGTGTTTGTGGGGGGGGGGGGGGAGTAGACAGGACTTTACTGGGGGGTCAACAGAGAAAGAGGTACCTAAATGGGCATTGCAGTGGCTCAGTAGTTAGCAGTGCTGAAATTCCTCCTGGGTTCAGGTAGACGAGCTGCTTGGAGTTTGTATGCTCTTCATGTGTCTGTGGGTGCTCCATTTACCTGCCAAAAACATGCGATAAGTTAACTGGCTTAGAAACCGGCAGTAAAGGTTGCCGAAAAAATAAATCTTCACCTTGCAAAACATGTCATAATGTACTAATATGCTAACATGCACCGCTGACAGTGCTTCCATCTTCACCCGATCTTCCTTCCAGGTTTGCAGGATGACGTCACTCCCATGCATGTACACGAGAGTCACTGTGGAGGCACAGAGCTCTGAAGAGACTGCATGTCCTTTCAGAGCTCATGCTTTGGTGACCTCACTGCCTGCAAATACAGTAAATATCTCCTAAGAGGTGCAGGATTAGGAGATCTTCCTTGTATCTACAGGTAAGCTTTAGTAGACGCTTCACTGTAGGTACAAGTCACCAGGCGGGGTTTACTAGTGCTTTAACAAAATTGGTTCTATAGGGTTGAAATGAAAGTTTTTAGATTGTGTCCCATTTTGAAGAACATTTCTAGTGTAGTGTTCTCTGTAAAGTGCTGGATATTATGTAGGTGGTATAAAAAGTTAAAATAAATAAATGAATATTAGTGATGGTGTTAAGAGTGCTCCACCTACATATTTTGGGTGAAGGGAGGGGAGTCACATGCATAAATAGATCTTACCAGCGTGCTTTTGTGGCTGCGATCTGCTTATGTAAAAGCGTTGCCAAGCACTTATTCCTTCACACCACTCTCGCCTTTTTATCAGAACATTTCCTGTAGAAATTAAAAAAAAAAAAAAAGAGAGAACTTTTAAAACACAACTCCTTTTACTGTATCCAAGCAATTCAAACATTTTAGCAGACATTGCCATTTAAAGTGAAATTTCAACCTAGATCTAACGAAGCATTAAGCTGCTCCCACCCCTCTTCTAAATCCTATTCTGACTACTCTGTAGAAGGAAGATGCTAATGCACTTCCGCCTGGCAGTACTCGGGTCATTGGTTCGAATTTCAACCACGGCACCACCTGCCTGGAGTTTGCATGTTCTCCCTGTGCCTGCGTGAGTTTCCTCCGGGTACTCCGGTTTCCTCTTACACTTCCAAAAACATGCTGGTCGGTTAATTGGCTCCTGTATAAATTGGCCCTGCTATGTGTATGTATGAATGTGAGTTAGGGACCTTAGATTGTACACCCCTTGAGGGTTAGGGACCTTAGATTGTACACCCCTTGAGGGTTAGGGACCTTAGATTGTACACTCCTTGAGGGTTAGGGACCTTAGATTGTACACCCCTTGAGGGTTAGGGACCTTAGATTGTACGCCCCTTGAGGGTTAGGGACCTTAGATTGTACACTCCTTGAGGGTTAGGGACCTTAGATTGTACACTCCTTGAGGGTTAGGGACCTTAGATTGTACACTCCTTGAGGGTTAGGGACCTTAGATTGTACACTCCTTGAGGGTTAGGGACCTTAGATTGTACACCCCTTGAGGGTTAGGGACCTTAGACTGGACGCCCCTTGAGGGTTAGGGACCTTAGATTGTACGCCCCTTGAGGGTTAGGGACCTTAGATTGTACGCCCCTTGAGGGTTAGGGACCTTAGATTGTACACTCCTTGAGGGTTAGGGACCTTAGATTGTACACTCCTTGAGGGTTAGGGACTGATGTGAATGTACAATATATATATATGTAAAAGCGCTGTGTAAATTGACGGCGCTATATAAGTACCTGAAATAAATAAAAATACCTATTCTCAGGGCGCTCCGGTCCGGTCACGTGATTGTCTCCCAGTGGAATCTTCAGTGTAGAGGAGAGAAAACCAACAACGGATGCTCCATAGGAAGTCTATGGGTGATGTCACTGCCGAGGCATTGCATCCATTGTTGTTGATTTCTCCCCTGAAGCTGACTGCTGAGGAGATCACATGACTGGACCCTGGAGCGCTCTTGAGAATAGGTAAGTATATGCATCTTCCACCTAAAGGGGAGGTGGGAACCCTTATATGTTCCGTTAGAGCTAGTCTGGAATTCCACTTTAACTTTTTTGTCCTTTTCAAGCTGTCATGAAGGGACCATCATCATGCAAGTAAACGGTCTAAAGCGGGGCATATATGGAGCGATTTTCTTTTCTGCAAACACGGGTTGCAGGAAAGGAAATTGCTCATTTCCCCCATCAACACAGTCAGTGATGAAGGGGGGTAATCCCTCTCGCAGAGCCATCGTGTTCTCCCAGCGGTGGGGTGGGGCAAGACTTTCGTGCCAGGAGAACACGGTGATTGCTGCTAGCAATAACTGCATGTAAAATCCTACGGGCTGGTTGTACCCAAGTTGATCGATCAACTTTGGTACATTCAGCCTGACCAGACACGGTTTGAACCATCCATGGGTAGCTTTAAGCTGCCCATACAGCTATAGATTTCCTACAATTCAGATGGATGAATCTCCTGTTTGGCCACTGGCTTACAAAAATACCCAAACAATGTCTTTAGGGTTTCAAATAGCTGGTTTACTGCTGAGCTGTGGCTACAGAACTAATGACAGGCTTTTTAGTAGCACAAACACAGCTGAATGTCCAAAGCTGGCCATACACTAGCAGATGTTTGTACGAACATTCATTCAATAATTTGTACAGATATTCTCTGTACATCTGATAGCTTGGCAAATTGCATTCAATAGTGCTTCAAAATTGCATTGGCTTCTAACAGTTGCTTTTGGAACAAATCGACTTTCCCAAAAGTAAACCACATACACTGTTAGAATTCATGTTGCTGAATTTGACCCCACTTATCAGAAAATTGAACAAATGTTCTTAAAACAAAAAAAATCTTCACAAAATTCTGCTGTGTACAGCTTAGGAGGGGGATACAATTGACCCTTCTCTTCTCCTGCAGTCTAAATCTTTATCATCCAATCGCTGTGGTTCCTCCCATGATAGGTGACGCTATCCTGCCACCTCTCCAATCCCTCAAAGTGTCTGAACCTACATGTTTATGTGACCTCCCTGCAGCACCCTTTAAAATTTGAGGCTGTTTTTTGCTGGCTCTTTCATATTGACCACCCAAACCGAACTGCATTTTATTCAGAACATCAAAACAAGAACATAAGAGGTCATCAGGTACATTTGAACATTAACCAGCACCTGGTTAAAACACTACTAGTATGTGGCCCTCAGCCAAGCTAGCACAGAGGTCAGTTCTCTTCTATGGACTTTATGGAAGATCATGTTGATACAGCACAGACCATGCTAAAATATTTCATCTCACAAAATTTAAAGGGATCTCTGCAGACAATTTCCAAAGGATAAGCTGTTCCTATTGCTCATGGTTGTTTACAAACTTAAAGTTTGCACCAATGACCAGAGATCAGATCTGCTCAGAGCAGCTCATCTTAACGTGTTTGTAATGTAAAAAAAAATAAAATGAAAAATTGGATGCCGTGGGCAGAGAGCAGCTACTTATTCTGTCGTGAATCCCTCGTGGTTAGGATTTAAATTGTGTATCGAATTCTACAAGATTCTCGATTTGCTTTCCGTTGTGTCTCACATTCCGCTGTTCTCTATTTGTTTCCAGAGTACAAAAAGGCCCGGGCCGAGATTAAGAAGAAATCTTCCGACACAATAAAGTTACAGAAGAAAGTAAAGAAAGGTAATGGTCCATTCTGTTTCTGTTGGATAAAGATACTAGATGTTCCATATTCTGCTTCCTTCCGCATGTTGTGTTCTCTGCGTTGCCGGCTTTCTGGTCTGGGAACTTTAAACAAGCTGCTCTGGTTATGTAGAAGGGCATTGCTTCACAATAAGTTGGCTAGTAAAATATATTGCTTTTAGGAATTAGGCCTCATGTACACAGGACACTTCTGAACGATGGAAACTGACTGAGCCGCGTTTGCATAATGCGTTTATGCGCGTTTTGCATTTAGAAGCGGTTTTTAAAGATAAGCACAGGAGAACCTCCCAAATGCCCCGAATGCACTGAAAAGTGTTAAATTATTAACTATTTCAGACTGTTTCAGAGAAATACTGAGAGTAGAAGCAGAGACAGCAGTATGTGTTGAGATTAGCTTAGGTGTGAGTTGCTCATAAACATTTCTTTTGTTTCCAAGGGTGGGAAAGGTGTCTGGTGGAGGGAGTTATTAAGGCCACCTGGCAGGGGGTCTTCATGAGGAATTTGAGGTGTGAATGGTCATTAACATATCTTTTCTTTCCAAGGGTGGGAGAGGTCTGAGGTGTGAATGGTCATTAACATATCTTTTCTTTCCAAGGGTGGGAGAGGTCTGAGGTGTGAATTGGTCATTAACATATCTTTTGTTTCCAAGGGTGGGAGAGGTCTGAGGTGTGAATGATCATTAACATATCTTTTCTTTCCAAGGGTGGGAGAGGTCTGAGGTGTGAATGGTCATTAACATATCTTTTCTTTCCAAGGGTGGGAGAGGTTTGAGGTGTGAATGGTCATTAACATATCTTTTCTTTACAAGGGTGGGAGAGGTCTGAGGTGTGAATTGGTCATTACAATGTGTGACAAGCTTGGTAGGAACATCCTGTGTTCAGTGTTTTGTGCATTTGAGTACCTTGAAAACGCTTCCCATGCATTTTTCATTATGAAAAAAGGCTCTGGCCAGTATTGTGAACTGGAAGAGTTAAAAAAAAAAAATTTTCAAGCGCTTATAAACGTGATTTGCCACGTTTACAAGCGTTTTGCATTTGAAACGCTGATAAAATCCACTGCTGAACGCATGTTTTCTGCGTTCAAAAAACTACTGTAAACTCAAATGTCTGTAAATGAAGATGTGTACATGGACACATAGGAAAACATTAGGGTGAGTTCAGGGGCTCCTGAAAAAATGGCTGAACAGCTCCTAAACATGAGTTTATCAGCTGCAGTGTACATGAGCCCTTAAGCATCTCCACCTTTCTAGGGATTGTGATAATTACCGTATTTTTCGCTCCATAAGACTCACCTGACCATAAGACGCGCCTAGGTTTTAGAGGCGAAAAACAAGAAAAAAAATATTCTGAACCAATGGACTGCAGACACAGTACAGGGGATGACCAGAGACTGCGGACACAGTGCAGGAGATGACCAGAGACTGCGGACACAGTGCAGGAGATGACCAGAGACTGCGGACTCAGTGCAGGAGATGACCAGAGACTGCGGACACAGTGCAGGAGATGACCAGAGACTGCGGACACAGTGCAGGAGATGACCAGAGACTGCGGACACAGTGCAGGAGATGACCAGAGACTGCGGACACAGTGCAGGAGATGACCAGAGACTGCGGACACAGTGCAGGAGATGACCAGAGACTGCGGACACAGTGCAGGAGATGACCAGAGACTGCGGACACAGTGCAGGAGATGACCAGAGACTGCGGACACAGTGCAGGAGATGACCAGAGACTGCGGACACAGTGCAGGGGATGACCAGAGACTGCGGACACAGTGCAGGGGATGACCAGAGACTGCGGACACAGTGCAGGAGATGACCAGAGACTGCAGACAGTGCAGGGAATGACCAGAGACTGCAGACAGTGCAGGAGATGACCAGAGACTGCAGACAGTGCAGGAGATGACCAGAGACTGCAGACAGTGCAGGAGATGACCAGAGACTGCAGACAGTGCAGGAGATGACCAGAGACTGCAGACAGTGCAGGGGATGACCAGAGACTGCAGACAGTGCAGGGGATGACCAGAGACTGCAGACAGTGCAGGGGATGACCAGAGACTGCAGACAGTGCAGGGGATGACCAGAGACTGCAGACAGTGCAGGGAATGACCAGAGACTGCAGACAGTGCAGGAGATGACCAGAGACTGCAGACAGTGCAGGGAATGACCAGAGACTGCTGACCTTTGGGGAGGGAGGGGGAGCGGGTACCTGAATTTGAGAGGTACCCGCTCCCACTTCCACGGAGTTGTCCTTCTCTCTTCTTCCCGGGCCGGCTTCTGTGACAGCCGGGTGCCCACTGCGCAGGTGCGAGAAGCGCTGCGCTTTGTGAATGGCCCGGCGCCTTCTGGGACCTTTCATGTGTCCCAGAAAACACTGGACCATTCACAAAGCGCAGCACATGCGCAGTGGGCACCCGGCTGTCACAGAAGCCGCCGTGGGAAGACTGCAGCGCTGGAGCGAGGAACAGGTAAGGCCCTGCAGGAGAGAAGAGCTGAGCGGCCGGCCCGGTGTTCTGACATGGTGGCGGCAGAAATACCGGACCGGCCGCTTTATATTCGCTCCATAAGACGCACTGACATTTTCCCCCCTTTTTTTGGGGGAAAAATGTGCGTCTTAGGGAGCCAAAAATACGGTAGATGTTTTTCATACTTTACCAACAGGATTGTTTAACCACTTCCCTCGGCTAGACGTCATGACACCCCACGAGGGAAGTGGTTATACCAGGATAATGCCTGCACCTGTAGTCATCATTCCGGTATCAAAATTTACAGCTGGCAATAGGCTTTTAAGCAACAGCTCCACTACTAGAGAGAGGAACTGACTTTGTTTCTCCCTCTCTGTGACCCCAGAAACTGGAAGTAACAAGGATTTAATCATTTTTGGTTTCGGCTCTTTGTTTACCTGGTTGTTAGCGGCCAGAAAAGCAGACCAATCTGTGTCTGAGCCGTTGGAGGCCAGAGGATAGATTTGGGGTCTAATAGATTGTATTGTGTTAGAAAAACCGCTGTGCAAATACCATGTGACAAAAAAAATTGCAACACCTACTATTTTATTCTCTAGGGCCTATACTAAAAAATATATATCATTTTTGGGGGTTCTGTGTAAATTTTCTAGCAACAAATGTAGATTTTTAGATGTGTGTGAGAAGTGTCAGAATTATCCTGGTAGGCAAGTAGTTAATCAGCTATAACAGGGGTCCCCAAACTTTCTAAACAAAGGGCCAGTTTAATGTCCTTTAGACTTTAGGGGCCCATACTTAGCCCAGTGGGAGTGAACAGTGTCCCATCTTTTGTTCCCCATTGTTGGTGTAAGTTGGAGGAATAGTGCCTACTCATTGGTGTCAGTAGAAAGAAAAGTGCTTGATTGTTGGTGTCAGTAGGAATGATAGTGCCCTATGGTTGATGTCAACGGCAGGAATTATGTCCAATGGTTGATGTCAGTGGGAGAAAAAAATGCCTCAAGGGCCAGATATAGGCAAGCAAAGGGTCACACCTGGCCCCCAGGCCACAGTTTGGAGACCACTGAGCTCGTTGTACAATAAGGGGGCTTTTCCTGTAAGAGGCAGGATTCTATATTTCTCACTCTAAAGGGGCCCTTGTTCTTTTCTTTAGGTTTCTCTTGTAGAGGAAGAGAAGGTTGAGCAGAATTGTGTAACTTATAACAGCTTCTGCCGTATTAACTTAAAGGTTATGTTACCTTTGCAATAAAATGCACTAGGCAGTCAAGGGACTCCAGTACTTTAAATAAAAGCACCACGTGGCTTTAAAATTTGGCGTTTAATTTAAGAGCCACACCTGTAATCCTAAATATGGATATGCGAGTGCTATTATAAAGTGACAGCAGCTAGGACACCTAAAGGTACCATAAAACCTTGAAATGTGGATAATATATAAGAAGTAGTGCAGCGCTGTTATATGAATCTGTAAAGAATTATGAGTCAAGCAATACTGCAATATAAGTGCAATATTATTCGGGTGCAAACGGTGGTTTTCTACCACAAGTGAATGGTTAGAATGTAAGTCAGTAAGAATGAATCCAAATTGTAGACTTGTAGGTCATATCAGATCTAAATTCTAGAAGTTCAGTTCCTTATAATCGGTGATGTGATGAAAAAACAAGAAATAAGTGAATTGCGCACTCACCAGAAGTGCGCTATCAAACCGCATTTGAGATTATAATCGTCTCATCGGGTCAGCCAGGACAATCACTTTCAGGTATGGTCAGGTTTCTGCACCTTTAGGGCCCCTCAAATGGTATCACTGTCCCAGGACACTTCTAAAACGGCCTCTGCGAATGGTGAGACTCGCAGAGAGCCCAAGAATAATGCCACATAGCGTGATACTGCATTCAATAGGGTATTTATTCCAACAAAGGTGCAACACATACAAGGAAAGACTAAACCAAAAGACTGACCATGTGTATAAAGATGGTCACCAAGGGCGGCAGGACGTTAGGATGATGTAGCCCCTAACTCTGATGCGTTTCGTGCGAAGCACTTAGTCATAGCCTGCACCCTATGACTAAGTGCTTACGCAGAGGCCGTTTTAGAAGTGTCCTGAGACAGCGATACCATTTTGGGGTCCTTAAAGGCACAGGTGCAGGAACCTGACCATACCTGGAAGTGATTGTCCTGGCTGACCCAATGAGACGATTATTATCTGAAATGCGTTTTGATAGCGCACTTCTGGTGAGTGCGCAATTCACTTATTATTTTTTCATCACATCACCGATTATAAGGAACTGAACTTCTAGAATTTAGATCTGATATGACCTACAAGTCTACAATTTGGATTCATTCTTACTGACTTACGTTCTAACCATTTACTTGTGGTAGAATACCACCGTTTGCACCCGAATAATATTGTACTTATATTGCAGTATTGCTTGACTCATAATTCTTTACAGATTCATATAACAGCGCTGCACTACTTCTTCTATATTATACCTGTAATCCTGTTGCGGCTTACCCACAGCCTGACTGAAGATCTACTAATGAGAGAGATCCATGCTGTCCTGGCCAGTTCCTTGGGCATGCTGCTGGCATCACTGGAACGATTGCTCTCCATCTTTCAAGTGCTGCCCCTGTTGTCACAGCGGTTGAGTCCAGCACTGTTGCGACAAGGGGAAGGAGAGTGCGCTGTGCATGATCTCCCAGCTCATTCCAGTGATACCTGGAGTGTGCCCAACGTATTGGGCAGCTCAGATCACAGGCAGGACAGCATGGATCTCCCCCATTAGCAATTCTTCAGCCAGGCTGTGGGTAAGGTATGGGACTTAAGCTCCAAATTTTACAGCTAGGTTTCTCCCGCACATGGCAATAGCCTTCTGTACATAGAAGTAGACAAAGCATAGCCCTTTCAACAGTAGTAGAAGCCAGATTTTCTACCAGGCCTAGGATGCACATCTTTGGGGAAAGGACCTAGGTAGACAAGTTTGCAAAACTTTACCATATGGGTTCATAAGCACAATTTTTCCATAAGCCGGAAGGTATATTTTCTTTAGTGGATTGTTAGTAGTTGATGGTTTTTGCAGCTGTCGTGCCCATGGCTGTATATTTGCTCCGCATTATTTCTGTTCCATCACTTGTCATAATGAAGTGTGTTGTGATTGTCCAATGCATCATTTCTTAGATCTGTTGGAAGAGTTTAGGTTTCCATATGATGATGGCCATTCGTAGGGTTGTAGTGCAGGATGAGCACTTCCTGCCTTTAGTATACACACAGATTAATAGACTTGTTTTGTGGGGAAGGAAGTCTGACAGAGGAAATAGGAAAGGCAGGAAATGGCGGTGGGACAACTTTTCTAGTGATGAAGAAAAGCTCATTTCCAGTGTCCACGTTCTAGAAGTGAAGATCCTTCACACACAGACTGCCTGTTTCCACTGTGCAGTGCAAGTGTCTGTTGTCTACCAGGGGTGGCCTCTGAAGCCGGCATATGCAGATCTGTGGATTAAATCCCTCTTGTCCCTGTAGCTGTCATCTGATGCTGTCCCATACGTTGCTGGACTTCAGGTGGCTGTACCAGGATGATGCCTGCAGCTGGAAACATCATCCCATATTCTTTGTTATTGTAAATGCAATTCTAGCAGCTAAATTAGTCACTGGATTGCTTTTGCAACCAGTGGGAAGGGATGACCCCCTCCTCTCACCGCTTTCCGTAGCTTTCTCAAGCTCTCCCATCCCACCAGAAGGCCCAAGCAACCATCCGGTGCTTCTGCTGGCTGACCATAGAGTAATCAGACACCAGAACGGCTAAGATCACCTCTATGGTACAGTAAACCGGAAGCGATGAGCATCCATCACTTCCGGTTTCCCCAGATGTAAACAGCGCCATTTTTAAATTAGGAAAGCATCTGATCATATCGATCTTGGTGTGATAGGGCAGAGAAAAGATCTGGGGTCTAATAGAACAGAGAAAAGAAATTTAAAGCGCGCCCGTTCTTGTGTCAGCTGTAATATTTTGGATAGTCTTTCGCTTTCTGTCCTGATTAGTGGTCACCAGAACTCATAGATTGACTAGCCCACAAACTAAACAAGACTTCCCAGCACACTTACCAGCCAGCCTACAAAACAACCACATTGACTTTGTCTAACCGTTCACTTTAAAAATAGAGGGTTTTATTTGTACACATTTGTAAATATATGTGTATGCTGCAGTACCTACATCAAGGCTCCTCTGTGTACTGCGGTCCTAACTATAATTTTCAGTCCTCCAAGGTGGAGCACATATAGTAGTGGATAGATTAGGGCAGGTTTGCCTGGAGGGATCCTACCCCTTCTTAAAGGCACAGGGATGCACATGGCACAATGGCAGCTGAAGGCATACTGTGCGTCCCCGCACCCCACCTTTTGGTACAATAGGTTGACCCCCCCCCTCCAAAAGGGGACAAGTACAGCAGTACACTGACAAGTTCTAACCCATGCAATCTATTACAGGATAACTAAAGAGAGGGCTTTTCTTTTATAGTTTTGGATAGAGTGGAGAGTGATTTCTGCCCCATCAGGTTTTTATTGTTGTACCTGTTGTGGAGATTCACCCTCTTTATGGAAATTGTTCCCATTGTCTATGGAGATTCTCCCTCTCTGATTCTCCTGTTTGCCATTATCATCAAAAGTGAAAGAAAATCCCAATTTTTGAGTTGCCATCAGAACAGATACATTTCCATTGGGGACACTAGTTCTGGTGACAACCAGGGATTCCCTCACTTTAGAGGGATTTCCTCTCACTTCCTGTTTTGTCTAAAGAACAGGAAGTGAAGGGAAGTCTCCCCAATGAAACACAGATGACACAACAAAAACTTGACAGCTGTTCTAAAAGAATTGGAAAGAAATGTTATAGTTTTTGTTCTACTTTAAAAACAAAAAATATTTTGCTACAGGATAATCTTGCTGAAATCTTGTTCTGGTTGGTAGGATTGGCGAGCCGGTCTGCGGCTTGTCTAGGTTGCCATGGTAGCATAGAATGCCTTTGAAAGCTACTGAAAAACTGAACTGGCAGTGTTGAGTGAGCCCGCCGGCGGATGAGCGATGAACCAATGATCCGGATTGAAATCGCCTTAACGGTTTGTGTCTCGGCCTGGGCTCTGGTCAGCCCTCATTTGTGTTCCTTTGGCGAGCAGATGCGAGTTTCCAGAGCCATGTAAAGAAATTACCTCACGAGTTTACGCTCCTGAAAGGCGGTTTTGTCGCTGGCACAAATTTTTCTTGGCATCGCCAATTTCTGAACACAAAGATCTTCTTTAGCACATACCTAGCGATGAATGTGTTTCTCCTTGGAAAAGAAACTTAAACCACCAGCCAGCCGTTTTCAGAAAAAACATCTCTAAAAACCACATTGTTAGCCTTGCTGCATGCGCGCTGAAGGTTTCCGTTTTCCTGAATGCCCTGCCTGTTACGTTACTCTGTCCTGCGTACTGACACAAGGCCTGTAGTATATCTATGGAGGGATGAAGCAGGCGGCCATGTTGGATGAGGTCATCACAGTGTGATGTTATCCACTGTACCTTTCTCTTCCATTTCAACACACCTACTGCTACTTTGCATAACTGATATTCGAGTATATGTCTCACATTAAAGGGTCAGTTCACCTTTACCAAAAAAAACTGGCATGGACGGCTCCTGTTTCAATATATTTTATTCATTTATTACATATACTTTACACAGCACTTTACATAACTATTTATTGTACATTCACATCGGTCCCTGCCCTCATGGAGCTTACAGTCTAAGGTCCCTAACTCACATTCATACATACACATACCATGGCCAATTTAGACAGTCTTTGGAGTGTGGGAGGAACCCAGAATACCTGGAGGAACCACACACAGGCACAGGGAGAGCATGCAAACTCCGGGCAGGTTGTGCCGTGGCTGAGATTCAAACGGACAACCCAAGTGCTGCCAGAGAAAGTGCTAACCACTTAGCCACTGTGCTTCTTTTACAGTGTACTGTGCTGTGAAAAAGTATTTGCCCCCTTCCTGATTTTTTATGTTGTTAGCATATTTGTCACACTTAAATGATTCAGATCATCAGATTTTATTATTACACGAAGATAACCCGAGTAAAAAAGGAAAGAAAAAAAACCCTCAGTTTTTAAATATTTGCTAAATGATGAATGAACTGTGATTGACCACATTTTTTTGGAAAGCGGAGTTAAAATTCACTCGCCACATCCAGGCCTGATTACTGCCAGACCTGTTGAATCAAGAAATCCCATAAATAGAATTTGTCTGACAAAGTGAAGCACGCTAAAAGATCTAAAAAAGCAAAACATTGTTCCATGATCTAAAGAAATTCAAGAACAGATAAACAAAGAAATAGGCATGTATCCATCTGGAAAGGGTTACAAAGCCATTTCTAAGGCTTTGGGACTCCAGAGAACAAATGGCGAAAACTTGGAACAGTGATGAACCTTCCCAGGAGTTGACCGGCCTACTAAAATTACTCCAAGAGCACACTGTATATGCGTTGGCATGCATAGATCAACACATGCCAACACATCTGTTATCCATGGACCCTAAAGGAATTCTGTACCAAGAGAAAGGCAGAGGCTGAAACCTGTACTGACAATGCTGCTTGCCTGGCTGTCAGTGAATTAGTGACATTATATCAGGTGTCCTGACTTTCCTGGTATCCATGCTTGTTTGGGGTCCTTGGCTCAGGACTGAAACATCAGCCAGTGTCCGCAATCATCAAGGTTGACTACTCCAAACAGGCTAAGGAAACATTTAGAGCAAGGGTCTCCAAACTGTGGCCTGAGGGCTAGATGTGGCCTTTTGCTTGCCTTTATCTGGCCCTAGGGGCACTACTCCTCCCATTGATTTGAGGCACTGTTCCTCCCACAGACACCAACAGTGGTGTACTATTCCTTCCACTGATACCAAGGATAGGGCACTATTCCTCCCACCATCACCAAGGATGGGGCACTATTCCTCCCACCAACGCCAAGGATGGGGCACTATTCCTCCCACCGACACCAAGGATGGGGCACTGTTCCTCCCACCGACACCAGGGATGGGGCCCGGTTCCTCCCAACGGCACCAGGGATGGGGCCCGGTTCCTCCCAGCGGCACCAGGGATGGGGCCCGGTTCCTCCCAGCGGCACCAGGGATGGGGCCCGGTTCCTCCCAGCGGCACCAGGGATGGGGCCCGGTTCCTCCCAGCGGCACCAGGGATGGGGCCCGGTTCCTCCCAGCGGCACCAGGGATGGGGCCCGGTTCCTCCCAGCGGCACCAGGGATGGGGCCCGGTTCCTCCCAGCGGCACCAGGGATGGGGCCCGGTTCCTCCCAGCGGCACCAGGGATGGGGCCCGGTTCCTCCCAGCGGCACCAGGGATGGGGCCCGGTTCCTCCCAGCGGCACCAGGGATGGGGCCCGGTTCCTCCCAGCGGCACCAGGGATGGGGCCCGGTTCCTCCCAGCGGCACCAGGGATGGGGCCCGGTTCCTCCCAGCGGCACCAAGGATGGGGCCCGGTTCCTCCCAGCGGCACCAAGGATGCGGCACTACTCCTACTGACCACCAGCCCTGAAGCCATGTTTATTGTCACTGACACTGGTTCCGGGACATTTTCTACCCCCACTGGCTCCAATTTGGCCCGCCTAAAGTCTGAAGGACAGTATACTGGCCCTTTGAAAAGGTTGAAGTCCCCTGGTTTTAGAGGGTCATGAAAGTACTTGGTTCTGCAGCTCCAAAGCATGGAGGGGAGTCACTGACTGCAAGAGAAGAGTGCACAGACCTTGTGCAGTGAAAATGGAGTATTAATATAAATGACAATTGTCCCAGGATGTGCAGAACATCTCAGTCCAGTGGAGTGAAAATTACACTTAATGATATCCCTATTTTCCAAAAATAATCCACACACATTCACTTATTAATGACCCTGTAATCTGTTTTTCATGAAATCATTTCTTGATGTGCTTTTCCAACCCTTGTAATGTCCTCCATGAGCTCCCAAACCTCTCCTGTTTCCCCGATCATTTCTGTCTGTTTGGAACAAGCAGTGGGACCATGGAGAAGAAATGTAACCACCCCTTAACAGGAAGTCAGATCACAACAGCAAGAAAAGGAATTTGGAGGATGCTGAAAGCACTAAAAGGGTATTTTCTGAGTTAAAGTGCTTGCAAACCTCAGACATAAAATATGAACAAAGCATATCCCTCTATAGTGTATACTTGCCTCATTCCAGAGTACTAAGTGTCATTTCTTTCCACTGCCTTGTTTCTCTGCTTATAAGCATGACTCCCTTCTGACAAGTTTTCCTGACACCAAGAGAAAAAAGGTGACAAGGGGAGAGCTCCAGCACACAGCCTATGATTGACAGCCTCAGCTCTGTACCTGTAAGTTATTTGAAGATGTGTCCCTTCCCTCCAATCAGCTTTCAGAGCTTTCCTCATTGGTGTAATGTCAGCTCCCCACCTCCCTGCTTTTTAGAGTTGAGCAATCCTGAGCAAGTTCCACAATTGAATAGATTTAGAGAACAGATGCGGGTAGATAAACCGGTACAACTTATGTTTCATTTCTGTGTATCACCTGAGGTCAGTCACTTCGCTAGGTATATGTTAGGGTTTACAACCACTTTAATGATACATACTTGAATTGTTTTTTTTTTTTAAAGCAGAACTTGGTGTCACTTGAAGTCCACTAAATGCAGCCTGCCCCCCATGGCCAGAGATGGGACTGTATAGTATTTCTTGCAGCTGTTGGATAATTGCATTATTCACAGTCGAAGGGAAGTTATCATTTGGATATTTGTCCATAACATTTGGAGCTGTAGCTTATCTGTCCTGCCTGAGAACTATTATTTTACCAGAAATCGGTGGGTTTCCCTTGGGAATATTTTGGGGGTTCGTGTTTAAAAATAACAGAATTTCCGGCAAATGTGATGGCTTGTCTGAAGGGTTAAAGCCGGAGCAATCCCTGCAGTTCACAGAGCACAGAATTCCGGAGCAGCTAATACAGCTGTTATCCCAGGACGTCTGGCAATACCGACATGTCACAGACCGCAAATAATCACTTCCCAATCTCCGAAAACATCACAAGGAAGGGAGGATGATGGGTTCTCCCTCCGCAGGCTATAACCTACTTATGGAGTCATCCTCATCCACGCACAGCCAAGACACCATATACTACGGACGCCTCACAGTGAACTCATAACAAAGTCCTCGGAAATAAATAAATAAATAAATATATAAACGAATAAATATATAAATAAATATATGTAATATATAAAGTTCATTAAATTCCAAATATTGCGTGATCTGACACCACATAATTGAGATCCGTGCTTCACGTGAATGTCATGCATAATAGTGCCACCTCTGTGATCTCAGAACTGTCACCTCCAACGCATGTTAAACTTTGTGTTTATTCAAATATCTCCATTGTTGATCACTATCTTCTTCAACCACTAGGGACTGTCCACTCCTCTCCTTTCCTACATATATGTAGGAAGAAAAAAAAAAAAGGACACAGTTCTATTGCTGGTTTTCCTCCTGCACAGGGCTCATAGCCGTGGTATCTACCACCAACTGCTTGTAGGTCTGCAGGTCACTCACACCTTCCTCCAGGAGATCCTCACCCAGCAGACACACCTTCCTTAATTTTCTGCAGTGATCTGGCAGGACTTAATTTTCTGACTAAAGTTCTGCTTTAAGATTTTTATTGTTGTCTGTGTCTATGGGGGATGGGGGGGAGGGGCGAATTTTCCCTCTCCCCTGTTTAGCGACTACTATCAGTAGATCAGTAAGTGATGGGCAGTTCAAAATTTTACAGTTCTCACGGCAACAGGAAGCGAGGATAAATCTTCTCCTGTTAACGCACCTAATGTTACAGATCCAATAAAATGATTCTTCACAAAATTTGACCATCGCAATTGGCTGGGATGACATAACTCCCTGGCTTCTTTCACATTTGGGGTCCTCGGCCATCTTGATTGGTTGGGATGATATCATTCCAGGCTTCTTCCCCGTTCAGGTTCTTTGGACATCCTGATTGACTGGGATGAAATAACTCTCCAGCTTCTTCCAAGTTTGGGGTCCTCAGGCCATCCTGACTTGTAGGAATGATGTAACTCCCTGTCTTCTTTCACATTTGGGGTCCTCGGCAATCTTGATTGGTTGGGATGATATAATTCCAGGCTTCTTCCGTGTTCAGGTTCTTTGGACATCCTAATTGACTGGGATGAAATAACTCTCCAGCTTCTTCCAAGTTTGGGGTCCTCAGGCCATCCTGACTTGTAGGAATGATGTAACTCCCTGTCTTCTTTCACATTTGGGGTCCTCGGCAATCTTGATTGGTTGGGATGATATAATTCCAGGCTTCTTCCGTGTTCAGGTTCTTTGGACATCCTAATTGACTGGGATGATATAACTCTCCAGCTTCTTCCAAATTTGGGGTCCTCAGGCCATCCTGACTTGTAGGAATGATGTAACTCCCTGTCTTCTTTCACATTTGGGGTCCTCGGCCATCTTGTGTGACTGGGATGATATAACTCCAGGCTTCTTCCACGTTTGGAGTCCTCAGGCTATCCTAACTGCCTGAAATGACATAACTCCCTTGCTTCTTCCACATTTGGGGTCCCTGGGCATCTTGATTGGCTGGAATGATATAACTACCAGGCTTTTTCCAGTTTGTGTCTTTGAATATCCTAATTGGTTGGGATGATAAAACTCCCTGGCTTCTTCCACATTTGGGGTCCTTGGCCATCTTGATTGACTGGGATAAGATAACTCCAGACTTCTTCCAAGTTTGGGGTCCTCAGGCTATCTTAACTGACTGGAATATGTAACTCCCTGGCTTCTTCCAGGTCCAGCCATCTTGATTAGCTGGGATGATATAACTCCCAGGTTTCTTCTGGATTCAGAGTCTTCAGACATTCTGATTGGCTGGGGTGACATAACTGTCCAACTTCTTTCACGTTTGAGGTCCTTAGTCACCTTGACTGGCTGAAATTACTTAATTCCCTGGTGTCTTCTGGATTCGGGGGCCTGAGCCATCTTGGTTGCCCGGGATGACATAACTCGCTCAGGAACACCGTGCACCAAGGCAGACTTCCACAGCTCACTGTACATTCGAAAGTATCTTGCAAGGAGTAAAGTAAGATTACTTCGTTTGCAGAAGAGTTGTAGTCGTCCTCTTCTGGAATAAAAACCTTCCTGCTTGCAAGTTTTGAGATTCAGGGTTAAGTTCTGCTTCAACTTGTTCAGAAACCTTCTAACTAAAGGTTCTCCTCTCAGGCACCGATTATCATTCCTGTCCTGCTCGTGGGTGTATATTAGCGTGTGTTCCCTTTTAAGCGTTTAATTAACTTTCCCCAAATCTCGGCAACTCCAGACAAGCCTGTCACATCAGAATTTCCAGCGGTTGCTAATGGCCAAAGGCTGTGTAATAGAAAAACATTGTGAGTTTTCATTTTGTGACAAATATTTATGCTGGCTGGCCGGGAAGAGACGACTTTTATAGACTTTCCAAATACTGACATTACAAAATGAAGATACACGATGTCTGTTCCTATTCTTAGCTCCTTCCTCTCAGTTTTTAGTTGTTTGGTAAGTAATTTGCAGATCTCTAGGGTTCTCTGCAAAAAAAATGTGTCGTGTTATGGACTGACAACTTCAATGCAAAAAAAAATGGTAAAACCAGTGAAAATAAAATTACATTTCTCTATCATCCATTGAGGGACACAGCTTAATGATATTAAGCAAAGTAGGACTGTAGTGCCATCTACAGGAGTGGTTTGACCTACATGTCTCCTGTAGGTGGCAGAATAACCTCATATTGCCTAATCAACAAGAGCCGACTGATTAGTGGGACCATATGTAAACATAAATAGTCATTACATTTTTAATGACCAGAGTGCCAAGAAGTGATGCACCAATTTATCAGCCAGAAATGGTGTTATTGGCATTTTGCCAATCTGAAAAAAAGGTGCCGAAACATGCAAAGTCGTGTCTCATAGACTTGCATGCAAAACTGCCCCCCTAGTGACTTCAGTGCAAAATCGCATCTTATAGACTTTAATGCAAAGTTGCATCCCTATTGATTTTAATGCAAAATAGTCCCCTAGTGACTTTAATGCAAAATCGCATCTCATAGACTTTCATGCAAAAACGCCCCCTAGTGACTTCAGCGCTAAATTGCATCTCAGACTTTCATGCAAAGTCGTGTCCCTATTGTCTTTATTGCAAAATAGCCTCCTAGTGAGTTCAGTGCAAAATTGCATGTCATAGACTTTCATGCAAAAACACCCCTTAGTGATTTCAGCACAAAATTGCATCTCAAAGACTTTCATGCAAAAATCCCCCCTCCCTAGTGACGTCAGTGCAAAATCGCATCTCATAGACTTTCATGCAAAAACTCCCCCCCCCCCCCCCCCCCCCCCCTAGTGACTTAAGTGCAAAATTGCGCCTCAGACTTTCATGCAAAGTCGTGTCCCTATTCTCTTTAATGCAAAATAGCCCCTTAGTGACTCCAATGTAAAATCGCATCTCATAGACTTTCATGCAAAAACTCCCCCTAGTGATTTCAGCGCAAAATTGTGTCTCTGGACTTTCCTGCAAAAAATCCCCCCTCCCTAGTGATGTCAATGCAAAATCGTGTCCCATGGACTTTCATGCATAATCGCGTCCCCATTGATTTCAATGCAGAAACACCCCCTAGGGACTTCAATGCAAAATAGTCACCGTTTTTAAATTAAAAACTGTCCGTTTTTACGGTTTTCGGCCAAGTGCTTCCGGAATTTTTGGTTTCACACCAGAATTTGCATTTTGGCACTGTGTCTAGTGGCCCTGGATGTACTCACTGTGACCCGGGTACACAAATTTTGCGCTCGCAGACTGCGTCTCTGTGGTGCCAGAATCCAGATACATTATTAGTGGTTGTATGAAGAAGTCTTAAGGATGCTGCACTGCAACCAGTCGGTGGTGAAATGGCCTCAGCCTTGGACCCTGTCTGGGCACACTCTGGGGGTGGAGTGAAATGCATCAGTGTGAGGCCAGAGGGGTTCCTAGGCTGAGACCATTTCACTGTTTTATTTTGCATCCGACCGATTTGGAGTGCAGCGTCCTTAGACAACTTCATATAACCAGTATCTTGGATGTGTATCTGGATGCTGACACCTGATCACCGGGGCAGTCTGTAAGCACTTAGCCCGGTGCTCCAAATTTGTTTACCTATGTTGTTTAATACTATCCAGCTGTGTCCCTCAGTGGACTCAGCGAAAAGAATTTTATGGTAAGGTCAAAAATCTTGTCACTTATCCATTGAGGAACACCGCCTAACAGTATTAAGCAGGGTAGGGTTATACCGCTGCCTGCAGGAGATCTAGTCTCTTGTAGGTGGCAGTATAACCCTACATTGCTTAAAACAGGGATCTCCTGGCAGCCTCCAAACCCAGACACATCCATCGGATTGCCAGACCGAGAATCGTGATTGGTCACTCCAGAGAACACGTCTCCTCTGCTCTAGAGTCCAGTGGCGGCGTGCTTTACACCACTGCATCCGACGCTTTGCATTGCACTTGGTGATGTAAGGCTTGGATGCAGCTGCTCGGCCATGGAAACCCATTCCATGAAGCTCTCTACGCACTGTTGTTGGGCTCATCTGAAGGCCACACCAAGTTTGGAGGTCTTTAGCTATTGACTCTGCAGACAGTTGGCGACTTCTGTGCACTGTGCGCTTCAGCATGCGCTGACCCCGCTCTGTCATGTGACGTGGCCTACCACTTGGTGGCTGAGTGGCTGTTGTTCCCAGTTGCTTCCACTTTGTTATAATCCCACTAACAGTTGAGCGTGGAATATTTAGTAGCCAGGAAATGTCACGGATGGACTTATTGCACAGGTGACCACCTATCACGGGACCACGCTTGGAGTCACTGAGCTCCTGAGAGCGACCCATTCTTTCACCAATGTCTGTAAAAGAAGTCTGCATGCCTAGAGGCTTGATTGTATACACCTGGAGCCATGGAGGGGATTGGAGCACCTGAATCCCATGATTGGGAGGGGATTGGAACACCTGAATCCCATGATTGGGAGGGGATTGGAACACCTGAATCCCATGATTGGGAGGGGATTGGAACACCTGAATCCCATGATTGGGAGGGGATTGGAACACCTGAATCCCATGATTGGGAGGGGATTGGAACACCTGAATCCCATGATTGGGAGGGGATTGGAACACCTGAATCCCATGATTGGGAGGGGATTGGAACACCTGAATCCCATGATTGGGAGGGGATTGGAACACCTGAATCCCATGATTGGGAGGGGATTGGAACACCTGAATCCCATGATTGGGAGGGGATTGGAACACCTGAATCCCATGATTGGGAGGGGATTGGAACACCTGAATCCCATGATTGGGAGGGGATTGGAACACCTGAATCCCATGATTGGGAGGGGATTGGAACACCTGAATCCCATGATTGGGAGGGGATTGGAACACCTGAATCCCATGATTGGGAGGGGATTGGAACACCTGAATCCCATGATTGGGAGGGGATTGGAACACCTGAATCACATGATTGGGAGGGGATTGGAGCACCTGAATCACATGATTGGGAGTGGGGGCTAATACTTTTGGCAATATAATGTATTTAATTTTGTTAGGAAATGTTGTTCCTTGGTGTGCTCTTGCTGTCCAGCCTTTTGTTTTGTAATGATGGCTGAAGCACCTGACAGAACGACAGCTGCGCCGTATCAGCTGTGTCAGGGCTATGCCGGGGTTTGTCATTTCAGCCATTTGTTCCTTTTGGATTCTTTAGCTGCCACAAGTGACATTTCCAGAAGGATTCCAGGGATTTATGAGAGCATGAGGGGAAGCGCTTTCCTGGAAGTCAGAATAAAGAAATCTGAATTCTGATTGGTTGCTGGAACATCACAGGCATCCATACTGGCAAAGTATGTCTAAACCCTGAAGCAAAAATGTATTCTTTTGCAGCTTACCAGTCTTTAGATGTGTTGTCTGCTTTCTTTTTTTTTTTTTTGGTGTATCTGGTAATCCTGCAAATAGCTCACTTCCTGTCCCTGGGTGACAACGCTCACTCCTCTACTGTATCTATGAAGGGAGCCATGGTTGTCTCTCTAGGCTGGGCTTTACACAACGTCATCTCCATTACATAGGGCAGTGATGGTCAACTGGAAAATTATAGAGGGACTCAAGTGTGGCTCCCAAGACTTCCAGAGGGTCACACAGTAGCAGCAGATTTTTGCACCTCAAACACTTTTTGTATCGAGTATCGCAATGCACACTGAAGAAGTTGTACAATCGCCTCCAGCACTGCTTGCAGTGGCAGTAATAAATATAATCAATAATAACATGAACACATATTGATGGTCAGTGGCAGTGAAAGTTAACCCCCCCCATCCTTCCCCTGCATTGGTGGTGAATGGCCGTTAAATTTAACCCCACCCACCCCGGTTTGATGGTCATTGGAAGTGAAGTTTAACTGCACTCACTCTGCATTAATGGTCAGTGGCAGTAAAAGTGTCATGCTTACTTGTGTGCAGTGGCTTTGCACAGAGTAGACCGAATCCTCCTCTTCTTGTGTCTCCCTACGGAGCTCCT
>NW_028319583.1:1212500-1232500 GCF_062004578.1 Staurois parvus | reverse complement strand
ATTTTTGACTTTTTGCTATTGTCCAGTAAAAAAATCTAATTTCGTCATAACTTTAGGTCAAAATGTGTTCTGCTCCATGTCTTTGCTAAAAAAAAAAAATTCCCAATACTTGTAAATTAATTGGTTTATGTGAAAGTTATAGCGTTTACAAAGTTATAGCGGCATAGATACTGGGATTTAGTATAAGCGACCTATAGTGGGACTGCGGTGGGCATTCTGACACTGGGGGGAACTAACTTGGTGTTACTGACATCCCCAGTGACACCAATACAGTGATCAGTGCTAATAAAAAAGCACTGACACTGTACTAATGGCACTGGGCAGGAAGGGGTTAACATCTGGGGCGATCAGAGGGTTAACTGTGTGCTGTTTCTCAGTATGCTGTGTGTGCGCTCACCACTGTAAGCACACTGCTTTGTATGGCTCTGCTGTGCAGAGCCATACAAAGCAGTTAGCAGGAGCTGACAGGGGAGTGATCTGTGTTTACAAATAGGTCTCTCCCCCCGTCGGAGATACTGAGCGATCACTGGGTGCCGGCGAGTAATCACCCGCCATGACCCAGTGATTGACAGCTGAGGCCGCGAATGGCAGTGCTGGTAGGACGCGCGCCCCCTACCCAGAAATGCAAAGTCACATATACACTTTTTTTGTGCACTCGTGCCGCCCTGTAGCAGTATTCCTGCTATAGGGCGATGCGGAAACGGTTAAAGGTCAGCCGTCACTGCAGCCCTGCATCAATCTGGGCTTTTTGGCAGAGTGGCTAGACCAGGGTACCATGGAACTCCAGGGTTCCTCCAGAGGATTCTAGGTGTTCTTTAACCCCTTTACGCCAGCCGCACACAAATGTGCGGCCTCCCAGCGTCTGGGCCTAGGCGCTGAGTGGCCGCACATTTGCGTTCATGTAACAAAAAACATATGTGCTGAGAGCGTGCGCCCTGCGCGCTCCCAGCACACATGTGTGGTACTCACGGAAAGGTCCCGGTCCGCTCTTTCGATCGGGACCTTTCCCGATCATGTGACCGCCGTGACGATGCGTCACGGCGGTCACATGATCCCTAAACCCCGCCTCCCGGCGTCTGAAACTCCTCTTAAAGGGCCAGGAGGCGCCGGCGGGAAGGGGTTAAGCAATGAGCAATTTCCACTGACACCATTGATCCTTTTAGCTATCTATAAGGGGATCATTCCTCCCAATGACCACAAGTGTAAGGAGCATTCTTCCCACTGACATCACAATATATCATGAGTTGTAGTTCTAGTCATTTTTAGCAGGGGTTCCCTGAAATTGGAAAAGTTATTTCAAGGGTTCCTCTGTGTTTAAAAGTTTGACAAAGTCTTGCCTAGACAGAGGCCTCTCTTCAGTGCAAAACACATGAAAGCCCGCTTGGAGTTTGCAAAGCTTTTTTAAAACTTTTATAAACGTTAAAAAATGTAAAATATGTGTTCTGTGTATACATTCATGTGGTGAGGCCTAATATCTTGGCAGTGTGTGCTCTGTACCGGCTGAGCCACCTCCTGACCTGAGAATTCGTGAGAAATGATCCCGTCCTCTTTCATTTTGTGCTTTAACAGGTGATACATGATCTGAAGAACTCCGATTACAATTTCATTTACCAGACTCCACCCGCCTCTCCAAGTGGAACCTTATCACGAAAGGCCAGCACCAACAGGTATTCTGCGGAGGCTCACCTCTATGGGGAGGGTGCCTAGCCAGGGGGAGAATTGACTTTCCAGCTTCCAGTCTCTTCTTGAACGCAGAGATACTCACACCCACACTTTGTTCTATTATTTAATGCAAGATTTACTTTTTTTTCTGAAATGTGCAGCTTTACATTTTATGCTCGATAAAAGGTGATGTTCATAGATCAGCATTAAAGGATAAGTTCACCTTTTGTAGCATGTTACATGTTGCATGTATATTTAGGGTTTAACATGTTACTTTGGAGTAACAGATCTTCCCCCCACTCCTCTATGGCAGCGGGTGTGAGATCTTCTCCCCGCACCCACTGTCACATTTTAAATTGGAACTATAGTCAGAAATTTAATTCCTTCTGGCTGGTGCCTTTTTGTAGGTACAGCTATGTAAAACATTAAAAATAAGTTTCTGTACTGTTAAAAATCCAGTAATACACCGTCTCACCCTGCTCTGCAGATCTCTGTTTTTAGGCACTGTGCTGAAAATGTAGAGGCTGATTTGCTGACAGCCTAAAATTTACTGCTGCTCAGGGGCTCTGGGCTTCAGCAAAATGGCCGCCTCCAGCAAGAAGAAACGGGACCAATTTACAGCGCACACAAATTTTGGTAGCATAATTATTAATGTGGAATGTATGTTCCATGCTAATGAACATTATTTTTTATCAGGTTATTATAGATAAAGTTCCTCTTTAAAAACAGTGGGCTGTGCGGTGCTTCACCCTCAGTGCCATGTCATTCATTCACAGAATTCTGTGAGTGAATGAACTACAAGTCCTGTTTTCCACCGTGGCAGACAGCTTGTAGTTTTCAGTGAACTACAAGGGCACTGGGTAAGCATCCTTGTAGTTAATTGTTTCTTCCAGCTTTTCAGTAACTGTCTGCCCATATGGGCTGTGCTGACTGTCTGCAGGGCATTGCACCCATGAGCCACTGATTGCGGGTGCAATGATTTGCAGTGCGTCCTCATTCTTTTTCACTTTTTTACCTGCAAAATATATGGATTTTTTTTTTTATACAAAGGTTAGCCTTCAAAGTGTTTCTAAACGCACAACAGTAAAATCAATCTGTATATGCAGTAAAGCATGCTTGTTATACTTAATGTGGAACCTAAGGGAGTACTCCTCCCCATTGTGTAAAAAGGCTGTTTGATCCTGTCTTCTCTGATCCTCCTCTTCTACTGTCCCCAATCCATCTGCTGATAGTACAGAGTTCTAGGAGTCATTCTGCCCATGCTCAATTTAGTGTGTATGGCTAGAAAGTTTTTTTTTTTTTTTTCTTTGGGAGGGTGCATGTGATCAGCACAGGGCCAATCTGCACTGTCCAGGCAGAGGGTCAGGGCTCATGCAGCCTTGTAGGACAGTCAGAGGAGAATGAAAACTCCTCCTACCAGCTTTAACTAGTGCTCTGCTGGACAGTGATAGTAATCACAAGACTGCTATATACTGCTGATGAGAAATGTTATTTAGCAGTTTATATTTACTAAAATAATTGCATTTCCATGTGTGTACTGTGGGAGAGCGGATATAGTGAAGGCAGGGTCCGGGGAGACCAGATATAGTGAATGCAGGGTCCGGGGAGAGCGGATATAGTGAATGCAGGGTCCTGGGAGACCAGATATAGTGAATGCGGGGTCTAGGGAGAGCGGATATAGTGAATGCAGGGACCGGGGAGACCGGATATAGTGAATGCGGGGTCCGGGGAGACCAGATATAGTGAATGCGGGGTCTGGGGAGAGCGGATATAGTGAATGTAGGGTCCGGGGAGAGCGGATATAGTGAATGCAGGGTCCTGGGAGACCGGATATAGTGAATGCAGGGTCCGGGGAGACCAGATATAGTGAATGCAGGGTCCTGGGAGACCGGATATAGTGAATGCGGGGTCTGGGGAGACCGGATATAGTGAATGCAGGGTCCGGGGAGACTGGATATAGTGAATGCGGGGTCTGGGGAGACCGGATATAGTGAATGCGGGGTCTGGGGAGACCGGATATAGTTAATGCAGGGTCCTGGGAGAGCGGATATAGTGAATGCAGGGTCCGGGGAGACCGGATATAGTGAATGCGGGGTTCTGGGTTTTGTAACACTTTAAGTTATGAGTTAATTTATAATAACATACACACACATTAAATAATACAACACGTCATAACATGAGAACACCTAGATGTGTAAAAAAAAAATATATATATATATATATTATTTAAAGGGCGTTTAGTAGTAATCTCCAGCAGTCCTATTTAAAGTGACCCTATCACGACAGGGCCAAAAGTGAATGCAGCACACGCTGTCTTCAGTCTGTCTCCTGCAGTGTGTCTCCAGTCTCTTACCACATGGGTCTTCAGTCTCTGACAGTCTCCTACAGTGTGTCCTCATTCTTGTCAGTCTTTTGTAACATTACATATACTGAATATTATTGGGGGGTGATGCCTGGAATCTCACTTGAGGCTCCTTATGTCTACTAACTTGGCCACCATTGATCTAAATGAATGGAGTAAATGATGGTGGACGTATTTTGAAATACACATCTGAAAATATTTCATAAGCAGGGTAAATTAAAGGACAAGGAAAGGGTCTCGCAAAGTTTCCTTACCCTTTTTCCCCCCCATCCCTTAGGTAGGTCAAGCTCAGCCTATCCCCACCCCAATCAAATCGCTATACTTCCATAGATCTCACTCTGAGCCATGCGTTATTGTTTATATCATCCTTCCAGCTTCTTGCTTCGACCTTTATGCCAGCATTGTTTGGCTCCATAGACTCCAGTAGGGCTGGTAGATGGATTGGAACCTATTGGTCTACAGGCCGCATAGAAGCCTATGGGGCCAAACTGTACAGGCACCAATGTTCTATCAAGAAGCTGGTGCAGGGTCAAAACCATGCAACAAGCCTTGAAGCTTGGATGTAAGCAAGTACAGAGATTTTGAAGGGGGGGAGGGGGCAGTGGTAGGCAGACAAAAGAGTAAAAACTTTTGTGGGAAAGTTTCCTTAACCTTTAGATACTATGTGAAGTCACATGCCACAACCAGACACCTTGGTAAAGTGTGGTCTTACTCATTATGAGAGTACCAGTACTGGGACATTTATCGAGGAATAAACTGAGGTCTCCGCTTTCCTACCACAGTTCTCATTATGTTGACACCATGTAGTGTTGGATATCCCACATCCTTGGAATCTTTTGCATACACATTTGCCAGTGTTATAAATAGCACTTTATTAGTAAGTGAACTGTTTTCAGTTTTTTGTTTCTTTAAATGGTAAGCACCTGCATGGAATGTCTCCATAACTCAGCCAACAAGTCCTTCCCATGAAGGATTCCAGGAGCTTCTCAGATGACAGCGTTGAATAGATGTTACTTGTTCCAGACTTGTTGGTAGTTGTCCCTTGCTCGCTCAGTGTTGTCGAAGGGGAAATAGGCTGATAGGCTCAGTTGTGTGGGACCAAAAAGAGTGTATTTGTCCGTCACTACTACGACTTGCTGCAACTTAGAAGTTAAAAGTATTGTGTTGACTGTTGATCAAATCCACCTTTTTGCTTTATTAACCACTTCAATACTTCACCCCCTTCCTGCCCAGGCCAATTTTCAGCTTTCACAGCTGTCGCACTTTGACAATTGCTTAGTCAAAGTAAATTTTTATAATTTTTGGGGGGACAAAGAGAGCATTCTTTTGGTGCTATTTAATAAACACTAGGGTTTTTATTTTTTGCTAAACAAACAAAATCAGACCGACAGTTGTGAAAAAAGAAACCCTTTTCTTTGTTTCTGTTATAAATAGTTTTTCTTTTACACTGATGTGCGCAGATGAGGCTGCACTGATGGGCACTATTAGGCTGCACCGATGTGCGCAGATGAGGCTGCACCGATGGGCACTATTAGGCTGCACCAATGTGCGCAGATGAGGCTGCACCGATGGGCACTATTAGGCTGCACCGATGGGCACTATTAGGCTGCACCGATGGGCACTATTAGGCTGCACCGATGGGCACTATTAGGCTGCACCGATGTGCGCAGATGAGGCTGCACCGATGTGCGCAGATGAGGCTGCACCGATGTGCGCAGATGAGGCTGCACCGATGTGCGCAGATGAGGCTGCACCGATGTGCGCAGATGAGGCTGCACCGATGTGCGCAGATGAGGCTGCACCGATGTGCGCAGATGAGGCTGCACCGATGTGCGCAGATGAGGCTGCACCGATGTGCGCAGATGAGGCTGCACCGATGTGCGCAGATGAGGCTGCACCGATGTGCGCAGATGAGGCTGCACTGATGGGCACTATTTGGCTGCACTGATGTGCGCAGATTAGGCTGCACCGATGTGCGCAGATGAGGCTGCACCGATGGGCACTATTAGGCTGCACCGATGTGCGCAGATGAGGCTGCACCGATGTGCGCAGATGAGGCTGCACTGATGGGCACTATTTGGCTGCACTGATGTGCGCAGATGAGGCTGCACTGATGGCCACTATTTGGCTGCACTGATGTGCGCAGATGAGGCTGCACTGATGGCCACTATTAGGCTGCACCGATGTGCGCAGATGAGGCTGCACTGGTGGGCACGATGAGGCTGCACCGATGTGCGCAGATGAGGCTGCTCTGATGGGCATTATTAGGCTGCACTGATGGGCGCAGATGAGGCTGCACTGATGGACACGGATAGGCTGCACTGATTATCAGTGTAAATGTCCCTGTCACAGGAAAGCCGCTTATCACAGCGCTGAGGAAAGGATACGATAACCAGCATCTGTTTACATGTGGTCAGCTGTGATTGGACACCACTGATCACATGGTAAAGAGCCAACATCTTTGTCTCTTTACCCTGATAGGTGATGCGCTGTGTCCCAGGTATGCAGCTCACTATTGATCGCCACACTGTGCGCCCAGAATGGGAAGACGTCATATGATGCCCTCCCGGAACTAGAGAGGTCCCACTCAGCGGTCATTCTATAATAGACTGGGTGGGAACCAGTTAAAAGCAGAATCTGTTATCCAGCTGTACAGTCTGCATGCTCTGGCCAGAAACTATGAGAGGCCTACAATCTGTCAAGCTGGGGAAGAGTCCAGCTCCTGATGACTGCTACAGGAAGTCTGTCTTTTGGCCCGACCGGAGTAGCTGCAGTTAGGAGGAAAAGTGGGGCAGCACAGTGGCTAAATGGTTAGCACTTCTGCCTGGCAGCACTAGGGTCGCTGGTTCGAATCCCAACCCCGGCACCACCTGCCTGGAGTTTGCATGTTCTCCCTGTGACCGCGTGGGTTTCCTCCGGGTACTCTGGTTTCCTCCCACACTCCAAAGACATGCTGGTAGGTTTTTGGCTCCTGTCCAAATTGTCCCTAGTATGTGTATGTATGAATGTGAGTTAGGGACCTTAGATTGTACGCCCCTTGAGGGTTAGGGACCTTAGATTGTACACCCCTTGAGGGTTAGGGACCTTAGATTGTACGCCCCTTGAGGGTTAGGGACCTTAGATTGTACGCCCCTTGAGGGTTAGGAACCTTAGATTGTACACCCCTTGAGGGTTAGGGACCTTAGATTGTACAACCCTTGAGGGTTAGGGACCTTAGATTGTACGCCCCTTGAGGGTCAGGGACTGATGTGAATGTACAATATATATGTAAAGCGCTGCGTAAATTGATGGCACTATATAAGTACCTGAAATAAATAGTTACCGGTGCTTAAAGCTGAACTCTTTTTAAAGTGTATGTCCACAATGCCCTCTGAGTGATCAGTGTGCATCGCAAGAATGAAAGCGGTAGTAAACTCCGCCTCTTTACTCTTTCTCTGTAATATGTACAGTGAATATCCCTGAACTTGCAGTGTTTAGAAGATATTCACATTGGATGCAGCCAGTGACATCACCGGCGCATGCACTTTGAAGGGGTGGCATAGCTGTGCCTTCTCTTCAGAGCTCTATGCCATAAACCATGACTCCCTTGCGCATGCGTGGGAGTGATGTCATCGCAGCTAGGCCATTCAGAGGACTGGAGCCAGCCAACCCAGAAGTAAGACTGGGGGCAGATGGAAGCCCTGTTAATGGTGACGATGCACCACTGGAGGGTTTGGTTCTAAGGCAGGGGCCGACTGACCATTTGGAAACTTGGGCACTGCCCAAGGGCCCGGGGTCAGTAGGGGGCCCCGTGAGATGCCCCTGGTACCTTTTTTTTCATAGGCTTTTTTGAGTTTGGGCAAGGACACAGGGGCCCCATGATCCCCTATTGCCCGGGGTCCCCATGAGTTGTCAGCCCGCCCCTGTTCTAAGGTAAGTATTTCATAATGTGCAAGCACGCAATGCATACTACACAATTATGCCAAAGGTTTTTTGTTTTTTTTTTGGAAAGGCTTTGGTCTACTACTGCATCAACAAACTTTTTTGCAGATTCATATCTTTCTTCTCTGAAGAAATAGCTTTTTGTTTTGCCGTTTCCTTGCAGACTGATTCTGTATAAGAGGGTCTATGTTTGTTATCACCTGGTGCACTTTCAGTGTCATAGGGCTGAGCCACGCTCTGTGTGCATCGAGGGAAACACACAGTTTGGTTCGGGACTGCACCCACGGTGCCCCAATAGCAAGCAGCTTGCTATGGGGACACTCAGCAGGGGGAGGGGCTAGGAGTGCTGGGGGGGGGGACTCCAGAATCAGGGCTACTCTGTGCAAAACCATTACACAGAGAAGGTAAGTATAACATGTTTGTTATTTAAAAAAAAAAAAATAATAAATTTAGGTTTACAGTCACTTTATAGCAAATTACATTTACAGCTCAAAAATTTTAAATGATTTTTCTTTGGGGTTTTTTTTTTTGTTTTTTTCTTTGTTTTTTTTGTACCAGTAAATACTGGTTTTGCTGGGATCATACAGTCACATATTGTCCCTCAGTCTAGAGAGGTATATTCCACGTTCCACTTTGCAGTTGGGCTCTGCCTGCTCCCCTCCCTTTGTCATTCCACCTTTCTCCGACACAAAGCCCAGACCTTTCAATCTCTGCCCCTCTCCCGGCTTCTCGATGTTGCTCTTTTGTTTTTGTTGTGAAGTGAGTTTTTTTTTGTCTTCATTTCGGAAACGAGCCTGCACATCTAGGCGCATGGCATCGCTGTCTGACTGGCTGCCAATTACCCTCAGACCTTTTCCTCGGGAAGAGTTTTAACAGATGTTGGAAAGTCACGGAGCAAATGGAAGGGGGGAGAGCTGACTTTTTTGTTGTTTGCAGCTGTTAAAAATAGCTCTGACCCTTTTGTCGGAGGCTAACAGCTCATGGGGGAGAGAGTGAGAAACGGGGGTCAAGATGCTCTCTCCTTAGCATGCGAAAAATAATCCCTGCAGTTTAGCCCCCGTGAGCCAAATGTCAGCGTTTTGTAGAATAAAAAGATTTTTTTTTCTTCTTTTTAAAGCAAGAGGAGGTGTTCCTATTTGAATATAGTTAAAGTAGATCTGAGCCCATACAGCAGGGGGTCTCCAAACATTCTAAGCAACGTATTTTGGGTTTAGTATCTTTCAGGCTTTATGGAAAGGGGGGGCAGTGGAAGTAAACCATGCCCCATCATTGGTGTCAGTTGGAGAAATAGTGCCTCATCATTGGTGTCAGTTGGAGAAATAGTACCCCATCACTGGTGTCAGTTGGGGAAATAGTACCCCATCACTGGTGTCAGTTGGGGAAATAGTACCCCATCACTGGTGTCAGTTGGGGAAATAGTACCCCATCACTGGTGTCAGTTGGGGAAATAGTACCCCATCACTGGTGTCAGTTGGGGAAATAGTACCCCATCACTGGTGACAGTTGGGGAAATAGTACCCCATAATTGGTGACAGTTGGGGAAATAGTACCCCATAATTGGTGACAGTTGGGGAAATAGTACCCCATCATTGGTGACAGTTGGGGAAATAGTACCCCATCATTGGTGACAGTTGGGGAAATAGTACCCCATCATTGGTGTCAGTTGGGGAAATAGTACCCCATCATTGGTGACAGTTGGGGAAATAGTACCCCATCATTGGTGACAGTTGGGGAAATAGTACCCCATCATTGGTGACAGTTGGGGAAATAGTACCCCATCATTGGTGACAGTTGGGGAAATAGTACCCAATCATTGGTGCCAGTGGGATGAATAGTGCCCCATCATTGGTGTCAGTGAGAGGAATAGTACCCTATTATTAATATCAGTGAGAGAAATAGTGGCCCTATCATCGCTATTATTATTATACGGGATTTATATAGCACCAGCAGTTTGCGCAGCGCTTTACAATATGAATTGGTATTAGTGGGAGGAATAGTGCCCCATCATTGGTGTCAGTGGGAGGAATAGTGCCCCATCATTGGTGTCAGTGGGAGGAATAGTGCCCCATCATTGGTGTCAGTGGGAGGAATAGTGCCCCATCATTGATGTCAATTGGAGGAATAGTGCCCCATCATTGTTTTCAGTGAGAGGAATAGTGCCCCATCATTGCTTTCAGTGGGAGGAATAGTGCCCCATCATTGGTGTCAGTGGGAAGAATATTGCCCTGTCAGTTGTTTTAATGGGAGGAATGAAGACTTCTCTTTGGTATCAGTTGGAGGAATAGTGCCCCAAGAGCCAGATACAGGCAAGCAAAGAATCACAGTTTGGACACCACTGCCATACAATAAAGTCTTGTACAGGCTTTAAAAAGTCGTTTTTTAGCTTTTTGTAAATCTGCAGCTTTCATTAAAATAGGATCCTGCCATGAGGGTTCTTGTCTATGCAATTCCTGTTATATGGTGACAATGATCTGTTCATGTTTCCCAGTTGTTCGACTGCGTTGTCACTCTGTCAAGCAGGCTCCCAATGGAAAATACACAGGCTCGGTCTACTATTGTAACCATCAGTAAACCTCCCTGAGAAAGGCAAAGCATCCATCCTCAGAATGTTTCCCAATTGTGCTCCTGCATTGCACCCTCCAGATGAAACTACAACACACATTGTACAGGCACAGTTCACTGTTGCCATTACTTGAAAGCCATTTCATAGCAATGAGTTGCACTGGATGCTGAAACAAGTGCACTTCCCACTAACCACCAATGTAGGGAGCATTCGTCCCACTGACCACCAATGTAAGGAGCATTGTTCCTACTGACCACCAATGTAAGGTGCCTTCTTCCCATTGACCACCAATGTAAGGAGCCTTTTTCCCATTGACCACCAATGTAAGGAGCCTTCTTCCCATTGACCACCAATGTAAGGAGCCTTCTTCCCATTGACCACCAATGTAAGGAGCCTTCTTCCCATTGACCACCAATGTAAGGAGCCTTCTTCCCATTGACCACCAATGTAAGCAGCCTTCTTCCCATTGACCACCAATGTAAGGAGCCTTCTTCCCATTGACCACCAATGTAAGGAGCCTTCTTCCCATTGACCACCAATGTAAGGAGCCTTCTTCCCATTGACCACCAATGTAAGGAGCCTTCTTCCCATTGACCACCAATGTAAGGAGCCTTCTTCCCATTGACCACCAATGTAAGGAGCCTTCTTCCCATTGACCACCAATGTAAGGAGCCTTCTTCCCATTGACCACCAATGTAAGGAGCCTTCTTCCCATTGTAGGGGGCATTCTCACTGAACAATGTAGGAGGCATTCTCCTCCTTGACCAGCAATGTAAGGAGAATTCTTCCCACTGATGACCAATGTAAGGAGCATTCTTCTCACTGATGACCAATGTAAGGAGCATTCTTCCCACTGACGACCAATGTAAGGAGCATTCTTCAAACCGACCACCAATGTAAGCCCCTTACATTGGTGGTCAGTGGGAAGAATGCTCCTTACATGCTCCTTCCCACTGACCACCAATGTAAGGAGCATTCTTCCCATTGACCACCAGTGTAAGGGACATTCTTTCCACTGACCTCCAATGTAAGGAGCATTCTTCCCACTGACCACCGATGTAAGGAGCCTTCTTCCCACTGACCACAGATGTAAGGAGTATTCTTCACAATGACCACCAATGTATGGAATGATCTTCCCACTGATCACCAATGTTCATTCTGCAAAAAGGTCCTCCTACTCAACTGCAGATATATCAGACCTAGTAGATTCTGGAGTATCAAGTCATTCAATGAGTTTGTTCCCTGCATCTGTAGATCTACTGGCATTTGAACAGGGAGAAGATGGAGAGATTCCTGTCTTACGTCGCCTGAGATTCTCCATTTTCATGACAGTGCAATTCAAATAATGTCAAAACTGGTTCCATGAATCAAAAATAGTGGTTGTCCACTCATACTTTCTGGGTTGTGGGCATCAAGTTAGCCATTGCACACAATGCACCTCCCATTCATCTCACAATCAAAAGAAAAATATTAGGTGTCCTTCTCCTTTAAGGTCCTGTTCAGCACTGAATTGAGGAACCTCTGCTCCAGCCATGTCCTAACAAGGTGGATGTTCTTTGCTGCAGATGATTCAGTCGTTACACAGAGGTGTCTTGTTTTAATATGGCCATTTAAGGATTTCCCAGCTCTGCAGGATTTGTCAGTTTTTGTTTTTTTTTTTTTTCCTCGCGGTTGCGGATTAGTGAGGAAACCTACAGACTGTTTATAAAAGAGGACTATTTCCAAACTCCCTCAGGGCCTGTGACGGGAGACTGGGATTCTGCTGGAGATGATAATGTGTGTCTGTGTGCAGGGACAAGGTCATACTGACAGAGTACAGGGGGGCCTTTACCAGGGTCGGTGTGGTTCTCTGCTTAAACCTAGTACTGACATCTCTGTGAATTATACAGAAAATTCCAGCCTCTTGTAGGACGAAAGAGAATCGCTTCTTTAAAATATACCTTCAGCCCCTTTCGCTGCCAGAGCCGTTTTTTGCACACGTTTAAAAACAAAATCCTTTTGGGCCTGAATATTACAATAAACCCCCAAAAGCATATATTTTCTGAAAGCAGGCACCCTAGATGGTAAAATAGTGGTAGTTTAAATGTCACATGATAATAGGAAATGCAGAATTTTGATTAAAAATACTCTAAATTTATCTTCAGGGCACACAAATGCAATGAATTACCCAATTTTTGGTCAAATGTAAAAGATAAGGTTGCACTGAGTAAATGGATACCCAACATGTCAAGCCTTTAATTTTCATGCATGCGGGAAATGGGGACCAACTTCAGTACCCTATATTTTCCATTATAAAATCCCCCTATAGGTCATCAGTGTAGTGTTAGAGGTGTTCTGGTGCTGTAAATATTGCTCTTACTCCGGCGTGCACGGCAACATGTAACGTGTATCGCAAGAAATGTTTTCATGCATAGGTGCCCCCAACACGTGTGTGTGTTTAAATTTGGAGAGACTCAAATTTTTTTTTTTTTTTTGGGAGGGAGGAATTTTATGTCCTTGGGTGTAACATTACTTCTTTACAAATAAATAGAATTTTCTTTTTTTACTTACATTTTTTTTTTTCATCACATAGGAGATGCCCTATGTGATTATTTTTTGGTGACAGGTTCTCTTTAATGAGACATTCCGGGGTCTAAAAGACCTCGGATGTATCCCCTGTGCTCCACTGCATGTATTGCAAAGCAGATTGCACTGCGTTACATTCTTTCCCAGCCATGCTGCCGGGGGAAACTGACAGGGGGGCCTGAAAGGGACTTTTTTCACGTCGCTTCCAGGTCAGCAACAAGAAGGGGAGGAAAGCGAACATATGATTCCCTTGTCCCTCCACTTTACCCAGCAGCACCCGCTATGCCGGACTTGGGCCTGGGCCTGAAGATCGTCGACAGGAGCCTGAGATACATGGCGGCTGCTCATGCTTTGGGGTAAAATGTTACCAGGGGTGTGTGGAAGCTATTGGGCACAGCCGTAGGTGCCAGACTGCTTTCTTCTGAGAGTCGAGAATCGTCTGTTTTTAAAAAAAAAAATGACAGTGAAAGGGTTAGTGTTGCTAAACCCCGGACCCTGCATTCACTATATCCGCTCTCCCCGGACACTGCATTCACTATATCCGGTCTCCCTGGACCCTGCATTCACTATATCCGGTCTCCCCGGACCCTGCATTCACTATATCCGGTCTCCCCGGACCCTGCATTCACTATATCCGGTCTCCCCGGACCCTGCATTCACTATATCCGCTCTCCCCGGACCCTGCATTCACTATATCCGCTCCCCCCGGACCCTGCATTCACTATATCCGGTCTCCCCGGACCCTGCATTCACTATATCTGGTCTCCCCGGACCCTGCATTCACTATATCCGGTCTCCCCGGACCCTGCATTCACTATATCTGGTCTCCCCGGACCCTGCATTCACTATATCCGCTCTCCCCGGACCCTGCATTCACTATATCCGCTCTCCCCGGACCCTGCATTCACTATATCCGCTCTCCCCGGACCCTGCATTCACTATATCCGCTCTCCCCGGACCCTGCATTCACTATATCCGCTCTCCCCGGACCCTGCATTCACTATATCCGCTCTCCCCGGACCCTGCATTCACTATATCCGCTCTCCCCGGACCCTGCATTCACTATATCCGCTCTCCCCGGACCCTGCATTCACTATATCTGGTTTCCCCGGACCCTGCATTCACTATATCCGCTCTCCCCGGACCCCGCATTCACTAGATCTGGTTTCCCTGGACCCTGCATTCACTATATCCGGTCTCACACAGTACACACAACATGGAAACGCAATTATTTTTGTAAATATAAACTGCTAAATACCTTTTCTCATCAGCAGTAGATAGCAGTCTTGTGACTTCTATCAGTGTCCAACAAAGCACTGGTTAAAGCTTGGAGGAGTTTTCTGTCTGCTCTAGGAGGATGCAGAACCCCTGACCTTTGTCTGGACAGCTCTGATTGGCCCTGTGCTGATCACATGCACTCTCCTAAGAAAAAAAAAATCTATCAATACACACTAAACTGAGCATGTGCAGTGTGTCTCCACACAATATGTCTTATCAAGAGATGAAGGAAACACTGGAAGAAGGGGAGGATCTCTAGCAATACACACGAAACTGAACATGTGCATGTGACTATGGGTTCAGGAGATAAGGCGCGGACATTTGAACAAGAGGAGGGGCAGAGAAAACAGGATCAAAGGACCTTTTTACACAATGCAGAGGATTAACCCCTTGGGTTCCACAGTGAGTATAACAAGCATGCTTTACTGCATATACAGACTGATTGTACTGCTGGGGGTTTAGTAACACTTTAAAGCTAAATTCTAGGCACAATTTTTTTGTCAATATATATTTCTCCATAACCACAGAGGTTGTAAGTCTACTTTGTGTGCCTTTTTATAAACCCAGATATAACCTTGTAAAAGTAGTTGTGACATCCTCACTGTGCTGTACATAACCTGTGCAGAGAGCAGAACTGTGGGAGGGACCCAATAGACTCCACCCACTACAGGCTGCAGAAAACTACAGGAGGGGGTGGAGACAAGACCAGCCACATTGCACAAGGAGAGAGAGCAGCAGGGAGCGGTCTATATTACAGAGGCAATATTTCACACCGGATTACTGCACAGATCTGGAAGAAATATGCAGAACAGAGATTCAAGAAAGAATGCAGAATTCTAGTATTTAGATGACATTCCTGGAGTCCAGCTTTAAACTATTATTGGGCTTTGAGCAGGGTCGGACTGACCATTTGGAAATTCGAGCACTGCCCAAGGGCCCGGGGTCAGTAGGGGGCCCCATGAGATGCCCCTGGTACCTTTTTCATAGGCTTTTTTGAGTTTGGGCAAGGACACAGGGGCCCCATGATCCCCTATTACCCGGGGCCCCATGATTCCCTATTGCCCGGTGCCCTATGAGTTGTCAGCCCGCCCCTGGCTTTGAGTTGTATAGTATATTCAATATACTAAATTGTAATAATGCTTTATGCAGGCCATAGACTGGGAGAAAACCGGTCGTTCAATCAGCCGACGTTGCCACCATTGGTGAAAAAAAGTCGGCTGATTTTTGTCCCGTCTACGGCCGGCAATTATATAGAATATGCAGAAGAAGAAGAAATAGAATATGAATAAGAAGAAAAAGTTGCAACATTGTATCTATTTGTATCCATTTCGGATACAGATGTTTCTATTGGGATACAAATAGATACAATGTTGCTATACTTTTAAATGTCAAATATAATATCGGACTGAAATCCTTTTATTTTTTCTTCTTCTTTTTCTTCTTTTTCATATTCTATTTCTTCTTTTCCTTCATCTTCTTCATAGTCTATTTCTTCTTTTCCTTCATCTTCTTCATAGTCTATTTCTTCTTTTCCTTCATCTTCTTCATAGTCTATTTCTTCTTTTTCCTCTTCTTATTCATATTCTATTTCTTCTTCCTCTTTATATTCTATTTCTTCTTCTCATTCATATTCTATTTTTTTTCCCATTTCTTCTCTTCCTTCTTCTTTCATGTCACTGCTCATGCGCATTTTTTAAAATCGGAAAAAGATCGGCAGATTTGTCCATCATTGCCCCGAAAATCGGCAGAACGACAAATTTGGCCGATTATTTTCCAGCAGGACCGATAATCCAAAAGGGCAAAAATCACTAAAAACAGCCGACCGATTACAGCACTAAAGATCCGAAAATCGCTTGATTTTTTATTTATTTATTTTTGGCCAATTTTCGGCCGTTTTTCATCCCATCTATGGCCCGCGTTAGTCTGTTGACCTAGCTATAGTTTGGCATTGCAGTGGAAATATCGGATCTGCTGTGTCGTGTCAAGGAATGCAGAGCTGTGCCGGGATTTGCAAATCTCCTTTACGCAGGAGGTGAGCAGGTAGTTTCATGTCATTAAACCTGCAGAATAGGAGTGCCATCTAATGGACGTTTGGGGTATTGCGCTTGCACTTGTAAACCAAAGCTCTTCTGGCATGATCGCTGGTTTGTGTCTCGTCAGCAGCTATTGCACACTGGATAGAGTTACATCAGCAGTGCTTTTCAGCATAGACTCCTCTTCAAACCCTCTGTAACTTTACACTGCTATCAATATCTCTTTATTACCCAGCAACCCCCGGCCTCTGCAGAAGAGGGAGCTTACATTACCCAATTAATGGAGGTTACTATAGGTCAGCTCTATGTGTAGCTTTGCTTTTGCTATCCAGTTTCACCCGTTCCCTGGTGCCGGCTACCTTTACATTCCGATAGAAAAGGTGTTTCACTGTATGGAATAATAATCCATTGTTGGGGGATTCCCGGGATTTGTTCCAGTCAAAGGTCCCTTGTTAGGGATCAGTGGTATGCATTACACAGAGGGTATTGTCACCCATGTCAGATGTATGTGCCTCTGCTGAGTGGCTGCCAGTTCTTAAAACGGACAGAGTAACTGATATTTTGGTAGGCGGTGGCAGATTACATCGTCACCATCATTGCCGCCTTTTACCTGCCATGGGCTGCTGCAGAGTTCCCAGCTCCGCCCACTTGCTATGGCCGTCACAAAGAGTGTTCACAGTCCCAGTAGGATGTTAAATATTCAAGAGATTGGAGAAGGATAATTGAGGTGCTGATCAGGTTCTGATGGCCATGTGCCAATTGTAGACTTTTTTGGCTGTGGTCACTGGTCAGTATCGGCACCCTGACCGGTCTGCGGCTACATTTGACAGAGAAATGCACAATGCATACTGCTGCTGTCCATTCATGATCAGAGGGGCAGAATAACTCTTTATAGTTGACCTATGATCAAATATATTTCATACTAGCATGCAAAGTAAAGTATAACACTTTTACACTCATCAGCCATAACATTATGACCCCTCCAATAACCTGCCAATGTATGGACTACGCTAGACCTCTGGCGCTATGCTGGGATATCTGGCACCAAGCCGTTAGCAGCAGTTTCTTTCAGCTCTGTAAGGTCCGAGGTGGGGTCTCCAGGGATCAATCTGTTTTTCCAGTGCATTCCACAGATACTTGCTTGCATTGAGGTCTGGAGAATTTGGAGGCCAAGTCAACGCCTCAAACGTGTTGTGTCCCTAAAGCCGTTCTTGAATTCATCAGACCAGGTCACCTTCTTTCATTGCTCTGTGGTTCAGTTCTGAAGCTCGTGCCCATTTGTAGGAGCTTCTGGCTGTGGACACCCTGACCGGTCTACAGGTATGCAGCCCCATAAACAACAAACTGCGATGCTCTGTGTTCTCTGACACCTTTCTATTGGAACCAAAATTACCTTTTACAGCTATTTGAGCTGCAGTAGGTCTTCTGTTGGATTGGACTACACAGGCTAGCCTTTACTCCCCACCTTGATCAATGACTCTGGCCGCCCATCACCCTGTCACCAGTTCACCGGTTTTCCTTCACTGGACAACTTTTGGTTGGTCCTGACCATTGCAGAGCGGGATCATCCATAGTTTTGGAGCTGCTCTGACCCAGTCGTCTGGCCATTACAATTTTGCCCTTGTCAAAGTCACTCAAATACTTGTTCAGCTTTTTTCTGCTTTCAACGCATCAACTTCAGGGACAACATGCTCACTTGCTGCCTAGTAATACTCTATGCTGCCAGTGTAGCCGACCATACTCCACAATACACAGCCATGGAGTGAGCATCCATCATAATCCTCGCAGTAGCAAGCCCTTATTGGTTCGCATGACCGCACTGACCAATAAGAAGCATTTGTTTAATCAGAAGAAGCCTCAACTGCCCTTCTTATAGGTCAACATGGTCACATGGCTGTGCTGACCAATGAGCGAAGTTGCAAGCATTATGTTGAGTACTCACTCAAGGGCTGGGCATTGCGTTGTATGGACCACTACACCGGCATCACAGTCACTTGGTCCACCGGGGTCTGCATTGCTGACCAGGATATTTGCAGTTGGTTCACCTTTTTTATTTTTTTTTTCTGAAAGGGTGAACTTACACTTTTATAAAAACACAGATAATTGTTTTAATTGTAATCACTTTATAAAAGCTGAGTTAATGTCAGTTACTGGTTGGAATGTTCAATGTAAGGTCATTTGACTGAATTTTTTTCTGCTTTCCCCCCCCTATTAGCTATCTGCATGGATCAATGAGGCACGTTCCATCTATGGACTCGATCTCAAGCTCAATAGAAGCCCTCCATATACGTCCCCCGTCTGCCATAATGCTGGAGACAATGTTCCTGGTAAGCGATAACTGTAGAGTTGTTGGAGTAGCAGTTCTGGTCCGCTGTTGTCACCATCAGGATACCCATCTTGAGAAATGCCATGCAGCTACCTCTGGAGTGCATGTAGACAAAGGGGCTGCAGAGATGCTGCAGGAGATCAGCAGCACTGAGATACAAACGATGTAAAATAAAAAGGGTGGATTTGTTTTGTTTTTGTTTTTTTAATTAGAAAAGGCAAGGGTATACAATGCAAAGTGCTTTAGCAAGCCAAATGTCATGTAGTTAGGGTTACTTCACTTTTCCTGACAGTCATCAACATTTGTTTAACCACCTGCCCACCAGAAGATTTACCCCCCCCCCCCCCCTCCTGACCAGGCCGTATTTTTTGCGATACGGCGCTGCATTACTTTGACAATTGCACGATCATGCAATGCTGTATCCAAATGAAATTGATGTCCTTTTTACTACAAATACAGCTTTCTTTTGGTGGTATTTGAGCGCCGCTGGGGTTTTTACTTTTTGCACTATAAATAAAAAAAAGTGACAATTTTTTTGGGGAAAAAACATTTTTAATTTTTTGCTAGAAAACACATCCATTAAAAAAAATTTAAAAATCAAATTTCTTAAGAAATTTAAGCCAAAATTAATTCTGCTACATATTTTTGGCAAAAAATATCCCAATAATTGTATATTGATTGATTATAGTTTGCACAAAAGTTACAGCCTCTACTAACTATGGAACATATACTGGATTTTTTAATAATTTTTTTTATACTAGTAATGGTGGCGATCATCGACCTATAGTTCGACTGCAATATTGTGTTGGACATTTTTACGCTGACGCTTTTTGGGAACCAGTGACACTAATACGGTGATCAGTGCTAGAAATATACACTAGTCACTGTACTAATGACACTGATTGGGAAGGGGTTAACATCTAGGGTGATCAAAGGGTTAAGTGTGCGCCTAGCTATGTGCTTGGTGTACACTAGGTGGTGCTTTTACTATGGGAAGTAATGGATCGTGTTCTTAGCTCTGCAGAGACACATGATTCATGACGCCCCCCCCCTCCCCCTGTCACAACAGAACTGTGTCTATGTACACAGATTACTATTGCGACAACACATCATCAGTAGGGTAAAACTAACCTGTCTCACGACGGTCTAAACCCAGCTCACGTTCCCTATTAGTGGGTGAACAATCCAACGCTTGGTGAATTCTGCTTCACAATGATAGGAAGAGCCGACATCGAAGACACAGCTCTGTTCATCCTTCCTGACCAACGATCTGCAGGTACCAGCGAGCAA
>NW_028319583.1:412500-555000 GCF_062004578.1 Staurois parvus | reverse complement strand
CTGGTCCCGGCCAAATGTAAACAAGGTTGTTGTTAGATCACTTTTTTTTTTTAAGCATTAGATTAATTTTTTTTTTAAATCTAATGCTTTCCATTGTAGAGGAGAGATGTGGGGTCTTATTGACCCCAGATCTCTCCATAAAGAGGACCTATCACTATTTCTATCACAAGGGATGTTCACATTCCTTGTGATAGGAATAAAAGTGATCAGAAAAACATTTTTAAAGAGACAGTGTAAAAAAACAAAAAAAAGTAATAAAAAAATGTAAAAACAAAGTGCTCGTGTGCAGTGGGGAACACATACGTAGGTCACGCCCAGGGGCAGACTGACCATTTGGAAACTCTGGCACTGCCCGAGGGCCCGGGGTCAGTAGAGGGCCCCATGAGATGCCCCTGGTACCTTTTTCATAGGCTTTTTTGAGTTTGGGCAAGGACACAGGGGCCCCATGATCCCCTATTGCCTGGAGGCCCCATGAGTTGTCAGTCCACCCCTGGTTACACCCACATATGTAAACGGTGTTCAATCCACACACGTACGTCAGAGCGACAGCAATAATTCTAGCACTAGATCTCAAAACTGGTAACCTGTAGATATTTTTAAGGCACCATCTATGGAGATTTTGAAGTATCGTAGTTTTGCGTCATTCCACGAGCTTCAAATTTTACCAAAAAATTGAGTTTTATATATATTTTTTTGAATTCATTAAAGTGTATTATTTCCCAAAAATTGGGTTTGAAAAAATCGCTGCGCAAATACCATGTGACAAAAATTGCAGTGACCGCTATTTTATTCTCTATGGCCTCTGCTACATAAAATATATAATGTTTGGGGGTTCTAAGTAATTTTCTAGCAAAAAAAAACACATTGATTTTTAGATATATGAGAGAAATGTCAGAACTGGTCCGTAAGAAAGTGGTTAAAGAGGACCTTCAGTCCTCTATTAGTGACTTTGCCCCCCCCCCCCCTATTTTTTAGTAGAGCATTCTCAGATTTGAGTGCAAAAGTGGAAATACCCTTTAACTACCCTTTAAATCGCACACTGCTACACAGCTACTTCATACTCCTGGCACATGACTCCCTATCTCTGTCTGAGAAACAGTGAGTGGATTTGAGAATATCCGACCTGCACCCAGAGCAAAAAACAAAACAAAAACACAGTGTAACGGAACCGGACCCCGACTGCACTAGGGTATTTCCGTTAGACTCCCGCTTCCCTGTTCGAACACAGATCCATGGACACCACCGCTGACCATCAGGGGTAAGGGCTGCCGGAAACACCCCCCACCAAGCCAGTACAAACACATATATCCCATAATAGTTTGCTCCCAAGGAAGACATGCAATAGAACAATGGGATACACCACCTGGCAGTAGACAATACACAAACCCATACATCCTATAATAGTTTGCTCCCAAGAAAGACACACAATAGAACAATGGGATGCATTACACAATCAACAACCCCCCACACCCCAATATTAGAACATTCCACCCTGTACCCCTAACAGGCACAGGGTGATTTACACATAATAGGGATATGGGGAGCTGAGACAGGGGTCTCCCCACCTCTCCAAAGGGGAGTGTGTTCCATGGGCCCCCCCCACCCAAAGTGACTCCCGTCACACACAGTCCAGGCAGTGACTGAAGAGACAGGAAAATACAATAATGAAATTATTTTAAAGTATAACTAAGTTTAGAAAATAAAAATGATATTGGTATTTATATAAGACGGGGAGGAAATATACACTATATTGCCAAACGTATTGGGACACCCGTCCAAATCATTGGATTCAAACATTCCAATCACCTCCATGGTCACAGGTGTATAGACCTCCAAACTTGGTGTGGCCTTCAGATTAGCACAACAGTTTGTAGAGAGCTTCATGGAATGGGTTTCCATGGCTGAGCAGCTGCATCCAAGCCTTACATCACCAAGTGCAAAGCAAAGTGTCGGATATCGTGGTGTAAAGAACGCTGCCACTGGACTCTAGAGTAATGGAGACATGTTCTCTGGAATGACCAATCAAACTTCTCTGTCTGGCTATCTGATGGACGTGCCTGGGTTTGGCAGTTGCTAGAAGAACGGTACTTGCCTGACTGCATTGTGCCAAGTGTAAAGTTTGGTGGAGTTGGGATTATGGTGTGGGGTTGTTTTTCAGGGGTTGGACTTGGCCTCCTAGTTCCAGTGAAGGGATCTCTAAAGGCGTCAGCATACCAAGACATTTTGGACAATTTCATGCTCCCAACTTTGTGGGAAGAGTTTGGGGATGGCCCCTTCCTGTTCCAACATGACTGCACACCAGTGCACAAAGCAAGGTCCATAAAGACATGGAGGAGCCAGTTTGGGGTGGAGGAACTTGACTGTCCTGCACAGAGTCCTGACCTCAACCCCATAGAACACCTTTGGGATGAATTAGAGCGGAGACTGGGAACCAGGCCTCCTCCCCCGACATCAGTGCCTGACCTGACAAATGTGCTTCAGGAAGAATGGTCCAACCTTCCCATAGACACCCTCCTAAACCTTGTGGACGGCCTTCCCAGAAGAGTTGAAGCTGTTATAGCTGCAAAGGGCGGGGCCAACTCAATATTAAACCCTACGGACTAAAGACTGGGAGGCCAGTAAAGTTCATGTGTGTGGAAAGGCAGACGGCCCATATAGTGTATATAGGCATCTATAGAAATACACGACTAGACTTTATATATAGTTCTGTTTAAGAAATAGGAAATATGGATTTTGAAGGATTTTTGTATTCTCCCCTATCTTGTACCTTTTTCTATGTTAATGAAAAATTTAGGAAGAAACATCACATGGTGACATCACAGAGAGTGAAAGAAAATCTCAAGGCTTGGGTTGTCATCAGAACAGGAAAAGAGGGGAAATCTTCCAAAGGGGAGACTAATTCTGCTGACAACCAGGGATTCCCTCACTTTAGGGGGATTTCCTCTCACTTCTTGTTGTGGCTATGGGACATGAAAAGGAAAGTTGGGAGCAAAATAAAAAACGCAGGAACGACATGACTGGGGGGAATATAGGGACAACAGAGGGTTAAAAGATGGGTAGGAAGTTTTTGGGATTATGGCTTACCTTATTGGATGGGGGATGTTGGGGAGGGTCTCACAGGAAGGAAAAGGAGTGTCTGACCTCAGGAAGTCCAGTGGGGGAAGTTGGAAGAAGAAGCAGCTTCCCACCCTCCCTCCCCATTGTGCTTTGGTTTGGTCACGGCGGCCTTGGCGGTGGCTGGTCTTTGGAGGAGGAAAGAATTCTGTATTGACAGATTTGGGACCCATCAGTGGTATGGGGACTTCGGTACATTATGGTTAACAAGGAGTAAAATGGTGGTCACTGCAGATAAGTAGGGTTATCCTTGAGCCGGTGTGTTGCGTCTGGTGATAAGTAGGGTTATCCTTGAGCCGGTGTGTTGTGTCTGGTGATAAGTAGGATTGTCCCCGAGCCGGTGGGTTGCAGCTGGGGATAAGTAGGATTGTCCCCGAGCCGGTGGGTTGCGGCTGGGGATAAGTAGGATTGTCCCCGAGCCGGTGGGTTGCAGCTGGGGATAAGTAGGATTGTCCTCGAGCCGGTGGGTTGCGGTTGGGGATAAGTAGGATTGATCCCGAGCCGATGTGTTGCGGCTGGGGATAAGTAGGATTGTCCCCGAGCCGGTGGGTTGCGGCTGGGGATAAGTAGGATTGTCCCCGAGCCGGTGGGTTGCGGCTGGGGATAAGTAGGATTGTCCCCGAGCCGGTGGGTTGCGGCTGGGGATAAGTAGGATTGTCCCCGAGCCGGTGGGTTGCGGCTGGGGATAAGTAGGATTGTCCCCGAGCCGGTGTGTTGCGGCTGGGGATAAGTAGGATTGTCCCCGAGCCGGTGGGTTGCGGCTGGGGACCTAAGTTGAAGGAATGTTCAAAAGTGAAGTTGGATTTATGGCCCTTAAATGGCCACCACGTTTTCCCTCTGTTTATAATTTGGAATGTTATGTTATTTATGTTGAAATAATTTATTGGTTAATAAAAGGCTGCTATGGCCATTTTGACTCCAAAAACTTGGTTTGTGTATTTTGTATAGCTGGAATGGTGGAGGATTGGCCTAGCAGGCTTGGTTAAGTTGAAAGGCGTATATTCTACCCTTATCATGAAGGGAAATCTCTCCAAATGGGACATAGATAGCACAAAGACAGGGGTCATAACCCGCCCTTGCTTTATCCAAATTTTAAAAGGAAAAAAAAAAAGCTTTGCTTTTAATTCTACTTTAGGTAGATTAGCATAATTTTTTAAATGTGTATAAAATGCATGTTGCACTTGTGGTGCAATTCATTGGTAATGGTAACCCAAATGTGGCAAGCAGACGCGTGTTTTTACGTGCATCAAAACATGCAGTTAAAAAGTGAGCAAAGCTCAAAGCGCAAAAAAGCTACATGAGCCACTTTGCCACATTTGTTGCATGTAGGGCCAGGGGTGGACTGACAACTCATGGGGCCCCTGTGTCCTTGCCCAAACTCAAAAAAAGCCTATGAAAAAAGGTACCAGGGGCATCTCATGGGGCCCCCTACTGACCCCGGGCCCTCAGGCAGTGCCTGAGTTTCCAAATGGTCAGTCCACCCCTGTGTAGGGCAACCCACTGAAATGAATGGGCTGCCTTTTGCGCATAGCACAAAAACGCGCACATACGTGGTGAGATTTTACACGCATTTGTAAAATGTCTAGGTGTGAATGTAGCCTTTAAGAGGTACACAAGCTACTTTGCTGTGATTGTTGAATGTAGGGGTGTCCCATTGAAATTGATGGGCTGCCCTACATAGTGCGATTTTTGCGTACCTTCACAAAACGCTAAATGTAAATGAGTAGCACGTCATACAGTTTCCATTTGATAACCAAGTCTTCATCGAGTATTTCCCCTCCCGTCGTCCTGTGAGGTGCCAACATTCACAATAACCTCAGATACCCCAACGTGTCCCTGACAATGATTGTACGGAGCCGGCAATAATGGCGAATGTTGATTCAGCAGTTCAGAAAGGACTAATTGCCTTTGTTTGATGGAATTACAGCCTTCAAGGCTATAATTTTACTGTGAATTAGCCGCCAGCGAAGGATCTCGCAGGGAAAAGTCAGGAAAGGGGGAGTTTTATTGGAGGCTTAAAAGAACAGATAATCAAATTAGCGCAGACAAGGCTCCGCTCACCTCACCTGTCGTGCCAAACGAGAAGAGATTATTTGAGTTTTATGTCGTGTGGTAATGAATCATGATGTGTGTACAGTACGAGCTCCAGACTGAGCTCACCGAATGCAAATATGACCTTTTCCTGTGGAGGTAGAGTACAGAACACGATTTGCGGCCCATGCCATCTCTATTAGCCTCCACGCTCAGGAACCTCCGACAAGGACAGCAAAATTGCTGTAACCTTTTTGGCTTACATAATTCCAGGAAGTGAGAGAGACGGACATGGGCAACGATCAGACCACGCCAGAACAAAATGGCACTACCCTACATGACTGCCTTCATGTGCCGAGATAAAAGATTCTTTCTTCAGTAGAGAATACAAATGTAAGAGTCTGTTGTGACAAAGGGAAAGGGGTTTTCATCAAGATATGGCCAACTTTTACGTTAAAGAAGAGTATTTTTACATTAGAGATGCATTAAATTCACAGCCTACCCATTTACTGGAGACCAGTGGCATCCCCGAGACGCTTCACATTCGTGAGAACACAGCCTATCCATTCATCAGAGACCAGTGACATCACCGAGACCCTTCATATTCATGAGAACTCAGCCTATCCATCACTAGAGACCAGTGACATCACCGAGACCCTTCATATTCATGAGAACTCAGCCTATCCATCACTAGAGACCAGTGACATCACCAAGACCCTTCATATTCATGAGAACGCAGCCTATCCATTCACTAGAGACCAGTGGCATCACCAAGACCCTTCATATTCATGGGAACACAGCCTATCCATTCACTAGAGACCAGTGACATCACCGAGACCCTTCATATTCATGGGAACACAGCCTATCCATTTACTAGAGACCAGTGACATCACCGAGACCCTTCATATTCAGGAGAACACAGCCTATCCATTCACTAGAGACCAGTGACATCACCAAGACCCTTCATATTCATGAGAACGCAGCCTATCCATTCACTAGAGACCAGTGACATCACCAAGACCCTTCATATTCATGAGAACGCAGCCTATCCAATCACTAGAGACCAGTGACATCACCGAGACCCTTCATATTCATGAGAACACAGCCTATCCGATCACTAGAGACCAGTGACATCACCGAGACCCTTCATATTCAGGAGAACACAACCTATCCGATCACTAGAAACCAGTGACATCACCGAGACCCATCATATTCATGAGAACAAAGCCTATCCAATCACTAGAGACCAGTGAAATCACAGAGACCCTTCATATTCATGAGAACGTAGCTTATCCACCACTAGAGACCTGTGACATCACCGAGACCCTTCATATTCATGAGAACGTAGCCTATCCATCACTGGAGACCATTGACATCACCGAGACCCTTCATATTCATGAGAACACAGCCTATCGAATCACTAGAGACCAGCGACATCACCAAGACACTTCATATGCCTTTTTTTAAGCTGCCTGGCCTAATTAAAAAAAAAAAAAAAAAAAAAAAAAAAAAAAAAAACTGATCTTGTTCCTGAATTAAGTGCAGTTTAGATCTGGCAATACAACCCAAGTAATTACTTGAGCATTGGATAATTTGGCATCCGCACCCATCCAGCTGTAAGGTGAAAAGGAAGGGGTGCTGTGTCTGTGCCTGTCCCCACCATTGTATCATCATGGCCGACATAAATCACCGTACAGCTGGATCCAAACCTGCTGAGCTAGGACATTGTCGGGTCTCTGTTGTGACCACTTTCGATGTCCACAGCACCAGTTTCAACGGTGGCAGAACTCTCAGTATTCTACGGGTATCTTGGAAGTTGGCACAGATTCTAAGATTTAATAAGCCTTCCTTCCTGTGACATCCCAGATGTTCCACAAAGCCGAATCCCTCTCAATGCGAGATAGAAATCATTTAACATTTTGCGGTGACATCACAAAAGGACACCTGTTTCCCGCAGGAACGGAGGATTGCGGGTGTCACACAGGCAGTCAGTGCTGCATCAGTGCACACTGGTAGAACACTGACTCACAGTGACATAAAAAGAAACAGATGATAATTAAATCCTCCCACTGCTGTTCTCATTGCACTTCTTCAACTTTTCTTGTGGCCATCTTCATTGTATCGGTCTGGTATTTGTAGAGAAATTTTCCTGGTGAATTATTCCATGTTGGGTGTCTCAAACCTGAAGCAGATAAGTGTTATACTATTGTAGATTTCCATTAAAAAAATAATACATAAAATGAGACCCCCGATAGCAGCCCACCCATTCTATGAGGTGACCTGCTTCCCAGTTTCTAAGAATTGGCACCAGAATAAGGTACAAGTTAATTTTTCTTTAAACATACAGATTTGGCACTGACATGGCATATCTCGTTTTATTTAGGTGGACATTTATTGTAAATGAAGAACCAATTTATCATCCTAAAAACACGAATTCTAAAAATAATTTCAAGCCATTACCTTCACCTAACAAGTCAATTCCATCAAACCTAAACTCTTCCCTTAAACCTAACCTCTAAAACACAGAAGTTCCACTAATAGCTGGACACCAACCTCGCTTTGACCCCAAGATGCAATCTAACACCAAACTTTACTCTGACCCCAAAGTTCAGCCCAACACCAAACAACAATCAAAAGAACACCAAACTGCAAACGTCAACCCCCCCCAAATCATCCCAACACCCAGCCTAAACCCTTACTGTAAATTTCAATCCAACTCCAAACCTCAGCCTTCCCCAAACTCATCTCTGGACTGCAAGCTTCAACTAAAACCTTACTTCAAACCTTGCCTCTAACCACAACACTCAATCATAAATCTCAACCAAACCCCAAACCTCATCTTAACCTGAAAACGTAGCCCAACCCCAAGTATCAACCTAATCCTAAAACTCACTTTAACAGCCAACCTCAACCAAACTTCATCCTAACCCTTACTCTCAAACCTAACCTCATCCACAAATCTCAATTTAAATGAAACCTTAAACAGTTTCCAAACCTCAATTAAAATGAAAAAATGCAACCTCAGCTTCACCGTAACTCTAACTGAACTCAGACTACCCCCCTAAGCCTAAACCACAACTGGCTAACTAACCCCAAACCTCAGCTTAATGCTCAGCCACAAACTTCAACCTAACACCAAACTGCAACCTAACACCAGACTGCAACCTAACACCAGACTGCAAACTAACAGAAAACCCCAACCAAAATGTAACTGTAAACTTACACCTCGTTCCAAACCTCAATCACATAGCAATATTCAACCTAACCCTCAATCTAACTCCAAATTCAACCCAAACTGAGCTTGCCTTCTAAACCTAAACCATAGCTGGCCCACTAAACCTGATCTCCAACCTAATCTCTAGCCACAAAGTTCAATACATCCCCAAACTCCAATGTAACCCCGAACTGCAACTCAACACCAAACTTGAACCTGACAGCAAGCCTCAAGCAAACTACAACTTTATCTGAGCTCTTACTGCCAAGCCTAGATCCAACCACAAACTTCAACCTTAGCCCAAACCCTTACCCCAAAGAATGTCCTTTACATTGGTGGTCCATGGAAAAAATGCTCCTCACATTTGTGGTCAGTGGGAAGAATACTTCTTTCATTGGTGGACAATGGGAAGAATGTCCCTTACATTAGTAGCCAGTGATAAGTATGTTGCCCTTACAGACAGCTGAAAAAATTGATGTTGTCAGTGGGAAGAATGCCCCTTACACTGGTGGTGAGTGGGAAGAATACTCCTTACATTGGTGGTCAGTGGGAAGAATGTTCCTTACAATGGTAGTTGGTGGGAAGAATGCTCCTTACATTGGTGGTCAATGGGAAGAATGTCCCTTACATTAGTAGCCATGATAAGTATGTTGCCCTTACAGACAGCTGAAAAGATTGATGTTGTCAATGGGAAGAATGCTCCTTACATTGGTGGTCAGAGGGAAGAATGCCCCTTACATTGGTGGTCAGAGGGAAGAATGCCCCTTTGCATTGGTGGTCAGAGGGAAGAATTCCCCTTTGCATTGGTGGTCAGAGGGAAGCATGCCCCTTGCATTGGTGGTCAGAGGGAAGAATGCCCCTTCCATTGGTGGTCAGAGGGAAGAATGCCCCTTGCATTGGTGGTCAGAGGGAAGCATGCCCCTTGCATTGGTGGTCAGAGGGAAGAATGCCCCTTCCATTGGTGGTCAGAGGGAAGAATGCCCCTTGCATTGGTGGCCAGAGGGAAGAATGCCCCCTGCATTGGTGGCCAGAGGGAAGAATGCCCCTTGCATTGGTGGCCAGAGGGAAGAATGCCCCTTGCATTGGTGGGCAGAGGGAAGAATGCCCCTTGCATTGGTGGGCAGAGGGAAGAATGCCCCTTGCATTGGTGGGCAGAGGGAAGAATGCCCCTTGCATTGGTGGCCAGAGGGAAGAATGCCCCTTGCATTGGTGGACAGAGGGAAGAATGCCCCTTACATTGGTGGTCAGAGGGAAGAATGCCCTTTGCATTGGTGGTCAGAGGGAAGAATGCCCCTTGCATTGGTGGTCAGAGGGAAGAATGCCCCTTGCATTGGTGGTCAGAGGGAAGAATGCCTCATATTGGTGATCAGTGGGAAGAATGCTCCTTACATGGTGATTACTGGAAAGAATGTCCCGTACATTGGTGTTCAGTAGAAGAATGTTCCATACATTGGTGGTCAATGGAAAGAATGTCCCTTACATTGGTGGCCAGTGCTATGTATGTGGCCCTTTCATATCGTTGAATAGATAATTCATTGTAGCTTAGCTGAGAGGCAGAAATTGCTCACTGCCTAAGGAACACCTAGCACCTTGTAGAGGAACCTTCATGGAGGAAGGCTGCTCTACCGTAATCTTAGCACACTTATCGAGAGGAAGGTATACGACCACAATGCTAGCATGAATATACTATTGACAAATTCTCGCCCCAAAAACCCGCTTTGAAATTTAAAGCGGAACTCCTATACTCACCCGATCCTTCGATCCTCTGGAAAACGGCGCTCCCCCACATCCAGCAGTTGACTGTTCTTGCTGTCTGTGGGCGTGATGAAGTCAGGAACTATCCTCCAGACAGGACTGCTAGACCAAAGAGGGGGCAGAATCAGCAGGGACTGGTCTTGTGCTGGGAGGATCAAGGGGCTAGGTGAGTATTTCTTGGCTCTTCCCACCTCTAGACAAAAGCGAGCAGTTAACTCACGGAATGCGGGCACAGCCCCACTGCATGGGGACAAAAAATCCTGGAGTTCTTCTTTAGGCAACAGATCTGAATAAAAGTACTCCTACAGGGAAATGTATGTATCTGTATCAGGTTATTGTTCCTTTTGATGTTTCTTCAGAAGTCATAAAATCAATATTCTGCAAATTCTAAAACATCGCCGACATTGATCGAGGAAGAAGCTAGATGGACTGGCCCTTTAATATCTGATATTATTGTGGAATACATGGAGATTCATGTAATGAGATCCCTGCATGAGAGCAGGGAGGAGATTGCCTTGTGTATCTACTGATTGCTCTCCTCCACCCCTCCTGGGTCTCAGGGGGGATTACTGTGACACCATGATTAAAACCGATCCCGCTTCCAGCCTGATGAACATGTGACAGTGTACTCTGCGCTTCCCTATCACAGCAAACAGGGCACCCCACCCCCCAATATGTCAGAGCTATATAAATGTATATTGATAACAGCATGTGACTGCAAGGGGCATTAGAGTGTAAGCTCTTCTGGTGCAGAGACCATTATGACTGGCTCAGTGTTCTCTGTACAGCACAACAGTATATGACAGAGCTATATAAATATATAATAGTGTGTGACTGCGGGGGGACGTTAGAGTGTAAGCTCCTCTGGTGAACAGAGATGTGATTGTCTCAATGTTCTCTGTACAGCACTGTGGTATATGTCAGAGCTATATAAATGTATAATAATAATAGTGGGTGACAATGATGGGACATTAGAGTGTAAGCTCCTCTGGTGCAGAGACTGATGTGACTGATCAGTGTTCTCTGTACAGCACTGCGGTATATGTCAGAGCTATATAGATGTATATAGTACAGGCTTCTCTGAAGAGATGGGTTTTCAGGGTGCGCCTAAAGGTGAGGAGGGTAGGCGACAGTCTGATGGATTGGGGTAGTGAGTTCCAGAGGATGGGGGAAGCCCTGGAAATGTATTATAATAATAATAGTGTGTGGCTGTGATAGGACATTAGAGTGTAAGCTCCTCTGGTGCAGAGACTGATGTGACTGGCTCAGTGTTCTCTGTACAGCACTGCGGTATATGTCAGAGCTATATAAATGTATAATAATAGTGTGTGACTGCGGTGGGACATTAGAGTGCAGGGGCGGACTGAAAACTCATGGGGCCCCCGGGCAATAGGGGATCATGGGGCCCCTGTGTCCTTGCTCAAACTCAAAAAAGCCTATGAAAAAGGTACCAGGGGCATCTCATGGGGCCCCCTACTGACCCTGGGCCCTCGGGCAGTGCCCGAGTTGCCAAATGGTCAGTCTGCCCCTGGCCACAGTATAGTTTAACCACCTTCCGCCCGCCATATAGTCCATTGACGGGCACAAGGTGGTTCTCTCGTTCTGATAGGACGTCATATGACGTCCTACCATTCTCACTGCGCATGCGCGGATCAGGGAGCGCACAGCGCGGCGATCGCCGGTGCACTCTGTCCCTCGGACACAGCGGATCACGGAAAGAGCCGAAGATGTCGGCTCGGTCATGTGATCAGCTGTGTCCAATCACAGCTGATCACATGTAAACACGGAAATGCCGGTTATCAGCATTTCTCTCCTCACGAGCTGTCACACTGACAGAGAAGAGGAGAGCCGGTAATCGGCATTCCGTGGAGGGGACATGTACACTGATCATCAGGGTACTGATGATCAGTGTGCCCTGATGATCAGTGTGGCCCCAGAAGTGCCACCTGTCAGTGCTCATCAGTGCCACGTGCCAGTGCCCATCAGTGCCATATCAGTGCATACCAGTGCATATCAATGCCACATATCAGTGCCCATCTGAGCTGCCTTTCAATGTCACCCATCTGTGCCACTCAGTGCCACCTATCAATGCCAATCAGTGCTGCCAGTGTCGCCTATCAGTGCCAGTCAGTGCCACCTACCAGTGCCAGTCAGTGCCACCTAACAGTGCCATATATCAGTGTCATGTATCAGTGCTGCCTTTCAGTGCCCATCAGTGATGCCTGTCAATGCCCATCAGTGCAACCTACCAGTGCCTCCTCATCAGTGTCCATCAGTGCAGCCTATCAGTTCCCATCACTGCAGCCTCATTAGCGCACATCAGTGAAGGAGAAAAATCACTTATTTACAAAAATGTATAACAAAAACTAAGAAAAAATGTTTTTTTTTTTCAAAATTTTCAGTGGTTTTTGGTTTAAGAAAAAATAAAAATCCCAGAAGTGATTAAATACCACCAAAATAAAGCTTTATCTGTCCCAAAAAATGATAAACATTTCATATGGGTACAATGTTGCATGACTGCGAAATTGTCATTCAAAGTGTGACAGCGCTGAAAGCTGGAAATTGGCCTGGGCAGGAAGGGGGTAGAAGTGCCCTGTAGGCGAGGGGGTAAAAAAGAAGAAAAAAAAAAGATTATTTGCAACCTAATGCAGCTCTGCATTCATGTTTACGTCTTTTTTTGTTTCAGGCAAGCAGTGTAAGTATCTGAATGTGACTTGGTATGAGCTGTAATCGTACAGCAGAGATCAAACTGGCACAGAGAGAAGCAGCACAAGCAGCCAGGTGTGCTGCAGTGCTCATATGCTGGCAAAGGGCAACTGACAGGAGGAGAGAGCAGAGTGACAAGGAGATGTGTTCATCAGTCTTCTACTTCTCCTTTTGCAGTCCAATCACAGGCTGGAGGGGGAGGGACAAGACCTGTTAGGGTTCGTTGACAGGCGATGAGGAGTCTTTGTATCTCCTTACTGCCTGCTTTAACCCCACACTAGCACGTACGCTTGCGGAGCAGTCCTCTTCACCTGAATGGCTTGCATTCAGCGGGCAATATGCACTCCCAAATCAACAGGGGGGGCCAGGGGCGGACTGACCATTTGGAAACTCGGGCACTGCCCGAGGGCCCGGGGTCAGTAGGGGGCCCCATGAGATGCCCCTGGTACCTTTTTCATAGGCTTTTTTGAGTTTGGGCAAGGACACAGGGGCCCCATGATTCCCTATCTCATGAGTTGTCAGTCTGCCCCTTGAGGGCAGCAATTCCTTCCATGGCCATAAAGCATGTGTACACTCTGGGCTGCTGCCTCCAAAAGTAAAAGGGGGCAGCGGCTGAAGGGCAGTAAACGCGCAGCAAAACCACAGGGTTTTACCACCCCCAACCGCTAAGGTGAATGAGCCAACAGAAAACAAAGCAGGTCCCCTCTCCTACCAGATGAGGCTGTGCTGTGAGGCAGAGCTATGTAAATCTCAGGACTGGATGGCCAGCCCAGGACTTATTAGGATATGAGAAAACAAAAATATGTTTTCTCTATAATAGCCATAAATCCTGGAACCCCTCACTGTGTGTAGGAGAAACTTTTTTGAATAAATTTTATTGCGGTTTACAACAATTGTACAGAATCAATAGTAGACAATATATATAGACAACACCATAGGATCCTTCATATATAACATTACCAGAAGAAAAACTGAGGTTCCACAGGGCACAACTACATACGAGGAAACCCTCCCTATACATTACACACGGCCCAATCATTCCATGTCTGAATTGTCATTGCCTTTCACAAACAAGGTTGCCTAAAAGAGAATGGAGGAAGTATATCTGTACTTGACCCGATCAAATATCCACGGATGAGAGGCAGCCCCCAGTAGAGAGGGCCAATGAAGGGCACAATGAAACCAAAGGGGAGAAGAGGAAAAAGGTTGAAGAGAGAGCCCACCCGAAACCTCCCCCACAGCTACTCTGACCTCTAGAGAAATATCATAGGAAACAGGGGCGGACTGACAACTCATGGGGCCCCCAGGCAGTAGGGGATCATGGGGCCCCTGTGTCCTTGCCCACACTCAAAAAAAGCCTATAAAAAGGTACCAGGGGCATTTCATGGGGCCCCCTACTGACCCCGGGCCCTCGGGCAGTGCCCGAGTGTTTGAATGGCCAGTCCGCCCCTGATAAGAAAGACTGAAGTTTAGCGGAAATGAAGAAAGCAATCCAGGTAAACCCAACTTGCACGAAATACGGGAACCTCTTCTACAATCTGGTTGTTAGTTCTTCCATCTGCATGATTGGATTGAATTCCTTCACTCGTTCCCTTACAGAGGGAATAGTGGTTGTTTTCCAATGTCTGGGGACCAGGGTACGTCCTGCTGAGATGAAGTGAAAGCTACCCTTTTTTGAGGTGAGGTATGACCAAAAGGAGGGCCACCTCTGGGGTCTCTGGCCATGAACAACCCATTTGATGACAAAACTGAAAAAATTAATGGTCCAGAAGGGCCAAATGCAAGTGCAGGACTTCCACATAAGTAATAGGGTACCCGCCGGTTCCCCATACCGCCAGCAGATCTCAGGAATTGTACTGGAGATCTTGTGTAGGGCTACTGGACTTCTGTGCGTGTGTGTGAAACCTTGGTGACGCATACACACCATCCACCTTAGATTGTACGCCCCTTGAGGGTTAGGGACCTTAGATTGTACGCCCCTTGAGGGTTAGGGACCTTAGATTGTCGCCCCTTGAGGGTTAGGGACCTTAGATTGTACGCCCCTTGAGGGTTAGGGACCTTAGATTGTACGCCTCTTGAGGGTTAGGGACCTTAGATTGTACGCCCCTTGAGGGTTAGGGACCTTAGATTGTACGCCCCTTGAGGGTTAGGGACCTTAGATTGTACGCCCCTTGAGGGTTAGGGACCTTAGATTGTACGCCCCTTGAGGGTTAGGGACCTTAGATTGTACGCCCCTTGAGGGTTAGGGACCTTAGATTGTACGCCCCTTGAGGGTTAGGGACCTTAGATTGTACGCCCCTTGAGGGTTAGGGACCTTAGATTGTACGTCCCTTGAGGGTTAGGGACCTTAGATTGTACGCCCCTTGAGGGTTGGGGACCTTAGATTGTACGCCCCTTGAGGGTTAGGGACCTTAGATTGTACGCCCCTTGAGGGTCAGGGACCTTAGATTGTACACCCCTTGAGGGTTAGGGGCCTTAGATTGTACACCCCTTGAGGGTTAGGGACTGATGTGAATGTACAATATATATGTAAAGTGCTGCGTAAATTGATGGTGCTATATAAGTACCTGAAATAAATAAATATTTGATCTATGCGCCTTTCCTGGTGTTAAGCCTCACCACTCAGCCTCCGCCCATACCTGAAAAAGGAGTTTGGCCCCGGGAATTCGGCAATGCCAGCCCCCCCCCCCATTGGCTCTCCACAACAAGATGCCTCTTCTTCCATCGCTCCTCTATGTGTCCCCGAGGTCGAAGGACTTAAATGTCGCTTTATCACTTTCAAAGCGTTTTCTTTGTCCTTTGTTAACTTTTGCTGGCGCTCGCTTTTATCTGGCCTGATGAATCTTTGCGCATCGCATGCCGCGTACGCCCGGGATTATCGCGAGAGGGATTCTTGGAAACAATTCCAGATAAAGTACTAATACGGCCGCTAAGACCGGAATATTAATCATAGGAGAGGAGTACAGGGAGCGTCCGCTCACATCTCCCTCCGCCGTCTTATCCGCTTCTCATCTCGCCGGCTTTTGTTCCGAAAAAGTCCTTGCGTCTTTACATTCCAGGATGGATTCTGATCCCAGAGATGTCTGATGATGCTGCTCTGCATTATCCTCACCCAGAATTACAAATTTATTTGGATGGAGTGGAGGAAAGGTTAGATTTTTCCTCAACTGGGGGGGTCCCCTTATTGCCCATCCTGAAGACACCTGGAGAGAGAAAGACACAGGAAGCTGAGCTCAGCCATGTCCTGGGGGGGTCACTGGGACAGGAAGTGATGGAAATCTCCACAATGGAGTCGCAGCACTAAAAAGGTTTCCACCTGTAACAAAATGCTAGCTCCACTTTACATTCCATTCTTTTACTGGTTTTTAGGGCCACGGATAGGGGATAGGGGGGTACCACCAGTCCTCCTGTACAGGACCCAGGCCAGCAGGGGGGCCCAGGCAGCTGGGTGAATTGGATGTGGGCAGGGAGGGTGATCAGCACGGTGGGGGGCAATTACTGGAACCGATCCCCTGTATGGCTCTCTCTGCAGCAGCTGAAAGTTGGCTTCTTCTCTTCTCTCTGCAGCTGCTGTCAGAAACCACGGGGCCCCATACAGCCAACCTGACAGGGCTTCCCCCTCCAAAATTGTTTTTTTTAACTAGGCTTCAGTTATGAACACAGTGAGTGATCGGTACCGATCACTCACTGCATTCATTCAGCTCTCGCTGGCTTTCAGCTACTGCAGAGGGAGCCATACAGGGGATCCGTTCCAGTAATTGCCCCCTTGGTGCACCTATCGTCCTCCCTGTGCATTATATGCTGCCCAGGCCCCTCTGTGCTCCCCACGCCCACAGTTCTGCCAGATTCCCTCCTCTCCTTCCCACCAGCAGCTGCAAGCACACAATAGGATCCTTCAGGATGGAGAGTACGGGACATTTACCAGCCCCTTCCGCTCCTGACTGAACACAATGAGTGATCAGTACCGATCACTCATTGTGTTCATCCAGGAAAGGAAGGGGCTAGTAAATATCCCCTACTGTCCCGCTGGGGATCAGTTCCAGTAATTGCCCCCCTGGTGCACCGATCGCCCTCCCTGTGCATTGTATGCTGCCCAGATCACTCTGTGCCCACCCAAGCTCACAGTGCTGCCAGATTCCCTCCTCTCTTTCCCACCAGCAGCTGCAAGCACACAATAGGATCCTTCAGGATGGAGAGTAGGAGACATGTACCAGCCCCTTCCGCTCCTGAACGAACACGAGTGATCACTCACTGTGTTCATTCATAACTGAAGCATAGTAAAAAAAATGTGTTTTTTGGAGGGGGAGTCTGTCAGGTTGGTTGTATGGGGCCCCGTGGTTTCTAACAGCAGCCCTGCAGGTTTTTAGGACAGATATAGAGAATTACACCCAGGACAACAGAAGAGTCCACCCCAGGAAAGCTCCAAATAGCATTTTTAGGCCGTTATATGCACGCCATATTACAGAATAATATTTCTGAGTGATACAAACAGGAATATGTGACCGCCGTTTTATATAGATGGAGGCAGCGGCGGGGAAATAAGATGGGTGGGCGCTTTGTATGGCACGCGCCCGGCGGCCTGAGCTGCCAACACCACGTAATCCCACAAAGCAACAACAGTCTGGGCTCAAATATGATAAAAATGGATCTTTTTTTGTTTCTCAGAAAAGTACGAGGCAGAAAACAAAGTGAAATGTCAGGATGAGAGATGGCGGATGATTATCTGCCGCCAGTTATTGCATTTTGTCTATTGTGCCGGGCTCTCACCTCCGAAGCAGACGGATTGGGCAGGCTGGGAGGGGAAACACATTTTTTTCCTCTTAGTAATGTTATTAAAATCAATTAAAAAAAAAAAAGCAGCGAAGAAGATCTGCAGAATTGCTGACAAAGCAGATTGTTGAAACTCCTTTTCACATTCCGCTCATACAGTGAATGGGGGTCAGACAAAGAGCATAGTGGCGTTAACCACTTCCAGACCGGACACTTTCACCCCCTTCCTATCCAGGGCAATTTTCAGCTTTCGGCGCTATCACACTTTGAATGACAATTGCGCGGTCATGCAACACTGTACACAAATTAATTTTTTACCATTTTTTTTACACAGATAAAGCTTTATTTTGGTGGTATTTATTCACCGCTGGGATTTTTTTTTTTTGCTATGTAAATGAAAAAGTCCACAAATTTTGAAAAAAAGTTTTTTTAAAAAAAAATTTTGCAAATAAATATTTCATCATAAATCTTAGCCAAAATTTATTCCGTTATCTTTTTAGTAAAAAAAAAAATCCAAATTAGTTTATAACCAAAAATTATAATTTTTAAAACATTTTTTTAAATTTTTATTTTATTTTATTATATTAATATTTTTTAATTTTTTTTTTTTACATACTGTCACCCTAACAGTACAGTGTCACCATGGTGACACTGTACTACTTGTGGGGGGGGATGAAGATTTTTTTTTTTTTTTTTTTTTACACCGATTGCTTTTACACCCATATAGGATGTAAAATCAATCATTTCTCTTTCTCTCTGTCTGCATTATTGCACTCATTGAGAAGTACTGAGTGAGCTGTGATTGGTCACAGCTTGTCACATGGTACAAGGTTGTTGTGAATAGCCCTGTACCATGTGACCTCTGTGATCATTCACAGATTTCACACGTAGTAAGCAATGATGTCACAAGTGACATCTTGCTTACTACTTTGCATGTGATCACTGATTGGCCAATCAGTGATCACATGATCGGGACCTCGTACGGAGGTCCCGTCCGACGATCGGTGTTTCTCTGTGTCCGGAGGACACAGCGGGCACCGGATCGCGGTGCTGCGCGCTCCCAGGGAGCGCGCACAAGCAGGGTGCGGGGAGGCCGTTTATAAATGGCCACCCGAACCTGCACTGCCACTGTCCGGCCGTTTATATGCAACGGCCGGTCGGGAGGTGGTTAAAGAGTGGCTGTTATGTAACAGGGATTTTTTTCAGCGGGAACGCAGTTCTGGGACCTCCAGCACTGAATGTATGCAATGGCAAGGGATGCTGCAGTGTGTTGGAAGGTCTATTGAAGCTGTCTGCTGGGGGGATCTATTGTTATTGGAGAGGATCTATTTTTGCATGGTGGTTTATTGCTGCGAAGGAGGTTTGTTGCTGACGAGGGATCTATTGTTGCTGGGGAGCAATTGTTGCTGGAAGGGAACTACTGTTAAGGAAGGAGTCTATTGTTGCTGGCTGCTGGAGAGCCTATTGAATGCTGATTGATCTGTTGTTGCTGCTGGGGGTCTACTGTTTCTAAGGTGGTATTTTGTTGCAGGGTGGCATTGTTGCAGGGGGGGGGGGGTCTATTGCTGCTGAATGTGGGGGGGTCTATTTTTTTGCTTTTCTTATCATTAACAAATTCCATATAAATTAATTAGCAACACAAAGTATTACTCTGCTCTGGAATCACAGAACCCTGCTTGAGAAACCATGCTCTAGTGCTGGATAGGCTACATTCTCATGAATATGAAGGGTCTCGGTGATGTCACTGGTCTCTAGTGATGGATAGGTTGTGTTCTCATGAATATGAAGGGTCTCGGTGATGTCACTGGTCTCTAGTGCTGGATATGCTACATTCTCATGAATATGAAGGGTCTCGGTGATGTCACTGGTCTCTAGTGCTGGATAGGCTACATTCTCATGAATATGAAGGGTCTCGGTGATGTCACTGGTCTCTAGTGACGGATAGGTTGTGTTCTCATGAATATGAAGGGTCTCGGTGATGTCACTGGTCTCTAGTGACGGATAGGTTGTGTTCTCATGAATATGAAGGGTCTCGGTGATGTCACTGGTCTCTAGTGATGGATAGGTTGTGTTCTCATGAATATGAAGGGTCTCGGTGATGTCACTGGTCTCTAGTGATTGGATAGGCTGTGTTCTCATGAATATGAAGAGTCTCGGTGATGTCACTGGTCTCTAGTGATTGGATAGGCTGTGTTCTCATGAATATGAAGGGTCTCGGTGATGTCACTGGTCTCTAGTGAATGGATAGGCTGTGTTCTCATGAATATGAAGGGTCTCTGTGATGTCACTGGTCTCTAGTGATGGATAGGCTGCGTTCTCATGAATATGAAGGGTCTCGGTGATGTCACTGGTCTCTAGTGCTGGATAGGCTACATTCTCATGAATATGAAGGGTCTCGGTGATGTCACTGGTCTCTAGTGCTGGATAGGCTACATTCTCATGAATATGAAGGGTCTCGGTGATGTCACTGGTCTCTAGTGACGGATAGGTTGTGTTCTCATGAATATGAAGGGTCTCGGTGATGTCACTGGTCTCTAGTGACGGATAGGTTGTGTTCTCATGAATATGAAGGGTCTCGGTGATGTCACTGGTCTCTAGTGATGGATAGGTTGTGTTCTCATGAATATGAAGGGTCTCGGTGATGTCACTGGTCTCTAGTGATTGGATAGGCTGTGTTCTCATGAATATGAAGAGTCTCGGTGATGTCACTGGTCTCTAGTGATTGGATAGGCTGTGTTCTCATGAATATGAAGGGTCTCGGTGATGTCACTGGTCTCTAGTGAATGGATAGGCTGTGTTCTCATGAATATGAAGGGTCTCGGTGATGTCACTGGTCTCTAGTGATTGGATAGGCTGTGTTCTCATGAATATGAAGGGTCTCGGTGATGTCACTGGTCTATAATAAATAGGCTGCACTTACAGTGGAACCTTATTCTCTCAATCAACATTGACTATTTTTCGGTTTCAATATTTTTATTAAGAAAGTTTTGTTTTAGGAACACAACAAGCTCAATATACACCCACGCAGGGGCCGAGCATAACAATACCACAGATACATCCTGCTGACTTGTAGTAGCCAAATAACAAAATGTCCAATGACAGGGAGGAAGGACGGCAAAAAGCCGACCCAAATATTATCAGCAGTAGTCCAACATAATACCATAAAGAGAAGAGGAAAGAAAAAAGGTTAGAAGAAAGGAAAAAGAAAATAAAAATGACAAAAAATAAAAAAAAGTAAATCAGAAAGAAAACAGAGGAAAGGGAGATTAGGAGAGTCACAGATCCAGGGCTAGCACAGCCAGCAACTACACGAGGCCATAACTAGTAGGGGGCAGGGATGGCAAGGAATATCATATCCAAGGTTCCCAAACCTTAACATTGACTATTTTTAATCTTTATGTTGTTAGCTGTAAATAGATCAGAAAATACCATATTTACTTGTTTAAACATTTTTTTTTTACATTTCTTCAGTTGTTTCCTGGTTTCTGGCTTAGGCAAAAGATGTAGTAAATGCTAGGAGTTTTCAGAAGGGGAGGAGGGGTTTTCTCAGCTAAGCATCCCCCCTGCCTGCATACCTGAGCTAAGGGCAGATGGATTCCAGGAAGTAAATGCTACACGAATCATCTGCCCTTACTCAAGATGGTCACGGCCAAAAATGCTAAGAGGGTGATTTACAAAGTGATTTCTCATCAGCATGGAGACATAGATGGATGAGTGAAATTACTTTGAATATTAAAAATGAATGTGTTCTTGGTTTTTGTTGCTCAGACGCAGTGTATTTCTGCTATAAAACAAATTCTTGTTCCTCTTGATCTGCATTGTGCTCAGAATAATATAGATTTTATGGTTCCTTTTCTCTTCTATAAGGAAAGTCGGTGACGATGTTTTGAATCTGAATTATCTGCGGCTAAATACTGAGTGCGCGAAAGACAAGGCTGTAATTTGCCTAAACTGCCACTTAGTGAGCGTTCGGAATCGGAGTGGAGCGGCTGCTACACCTATTTAGGAAATGTTTAAACCAGAGAAAATTATATGTTATTACTGCATTTGCATTGACGTTTGATAGCCCAAATTCAATCTAAAATTCTAATTTCGAATGATTCATCGCACGGCGAGAGGAGATTCGCCGCGGTCTGTGCTCCCTCGGGAATCTAAACGTGTCCTGTTTAACCTCCAGTCCGCCGAGGGGTTTTCTTTTTCGCAATCATCATATAAATCACATCCGCTCTAAGCAGGTATTTGCATTTCTCTTCAACATGATGAGTTAATAAAGCAACAGGCTGCAATTTGGACAGTCATGTGACCACCCGGTGGGATGCATTTCAATTTCTAAGTGTCGGAGAAAATGTGCCAAATTAAGTCTGCATGAATGAAATGGAGAAAAAAAAAAAAAAAAAAGAATTGTTTTAGAATGGAGAATCACTCTAGGCAAATACTTCCCTCTATGCTGGCAACAAAGGCTGTGCAATCCAGTGCCTGACACCCTTACATGTTATGTGCCTGTATCCGCTCCCTCTACAAGGCTCGGTTCACATATATGCATTTTGCATTTCTACATCTGTTTTTGGCACTTCGCATTTTTACTGCATTTTGCTCGGCTCTTTTTTTTTGGTTTTTTTTTTTGTTAAAGTGGAATTTTTTTTGTTTGCTGGGCAGAATAAAAAAATGCAAAACACAGCTAAAACGCACTACCATGCATTTCAGCAGCTTCTCCATTGAATTCTACTGTAGTAAAAATGCAGCTTTTTGCTTTTAAAAAAGTCCCCGACCCTTTCCAAGAGCGCAGCAGCTCAAAAAAGCACAGATGTGAACGTGTTCCATAGGAAACCATGTTAAATGGATTGTAGTGTGTTTCTGCAGAAAGCACTAAAAAAATTAATTGGTGTGAATGGAGCCTTACATCGTGTTTGCTGGAGCAGAGACACAACAGGAAACAGTATTCACTAAGAAACAGGGGCGGACTGACGAATCATGGGGCCCCCGGGCAATAGGGGATCATGGGGCCCCTGTGTCCTTGCCCAAACTCAAAAAAGCCTATGAAAAAGGTACCAGGGGCATCTCATGGGGCCCCCTACTGACCCCGGACCCGAGTTTCCAAATGGTCAGTCCGCCCCTGCTAAGAAAAGAGCTCAATCATGGGAGCTTCATTCTCTTTCCTGGACCAGATTCATTCCAACCACACATGACAATGATGATCAACATTCTCGATATAGGGGGCCCCAAGTGTGGCCCCTGACATCACGAAAGGGCCACGCATAGAATTCAGTGAATATGGTCAGAGACCATGGATATAATGCAGGAGATAGTCAGAGACTACAGACATGATACAGGAGATAGTCAGAGACTGCAGACATGATCCAAGAGATAGTCAGAGACTGCAGACATGATCCAAGAGATAGTCAGAGACTGCAGACATGATCCAAGAGATAGTCAGAGACTGCAGGCATGATCCAAGAGATAGTCAGAGACTGCAGGCATGATCCAAGAGATAGTCAGAGACTGCAGGCATGATCCAAGAGATAGTCAGAGACTGCAGGCATGATCCAAGAGATAGTCAGAGACTGCAGACATGATCCAAGAGATAGTCAGAGACTGCAGGCATGATACCGGAAATGGTTAGAGACTTCAGGCATAATACAGAAGATAGCCAGAGACTTCAGACATGATACAAGAGATGGTCAGAGACTGCAGGCATGATCCAAGAGATAGTCAGAGACTGCAGACACGATCCAAGAGATAGTCAGAGACTGCAGGCATGATACCGGAAATGGTTAGAGACTGCAGGCATAATACAGAAGATAGCCAGAGACTTCAGACATGATCCAAGAGATGGTCAGAGACTGCAGACATGATCCAAGAGATGGTCAGGTACTGCAGACATGATACAAGAGATGGTCAGAGACTGCGGACATGATACAAGAGATGGTCAGAGACTGCGGACATAATACAGGAGATGGTCAGAGACTACAGACATGATAAAAAGAGATAGTCAGAGACTGCAGACATGATTTTTATTTTAATTTAAGTCCGCAAACGTGCAGCTATAACGAAAAAACCCGTAAGTGTTCACAAAAAAGTGCAAGTGCAAAACACCACACAAAAAGTGCACTTAAGGGTGTGCTTTTGTCCTACCCCCGAAGGGGTTGAACCGTTACCCTGATCCCCCGGGGCACGAAGCTCCTGACAGGGACAAGGTTCCCATTTGGTCCTCCTGGCCAAAAGGCCTGGTGGACCACCGTTCCTTATGTCCAGCCGAAGCCGGACATCCAGTACTAGGTCAGGGGGTTCTCCCGAAGAGAAAACCCCCTAGGGACAGGGGAGGAAGGAACCGTATGGCCACACATCCTCCCCCTAGACGTCAGGGTAGGCCCGAGGACCCACACCCTCCATCCTGTGAGAAAAACACACACAAAAGTAAAAAGTGACAAACGTGGGGTGAGGAAAAATAAATAAATAAATAATTAAATAAATCTATAAAAATAATAAAAGTGTCGTGCCCAAATTGTGCACTGACCAGACCCTGAGGCCTGTAGCAAAAAAATTGCCCAGAACTTGACCAAAAGGCCCGGTCCTAGAGGCGCAGTGCAAAAAGTGTTTAAACTCGGTGACCATGTGCTCATTCACAACGTGGGGTCCCACACCCAAGTGTTACTCAGAGCACCCCTGAGGCGACTACTCAGGGGGCACCTAGTTTGCGGACTCTCTGCCTTCCCAGCCCCAGGCCAGACCAAGGTAGACCGTCCAAATCAGGAGGCAACTGGGTCCTTCAGACGTTCCAAAGGAGAATTACTCCCGAGGCCCCAGAACGAATCATGGCGCTCCCCGGTTTCTGTCCTCCCCGTAATAGCCATCCAGACCCCCATCATTCCAGTGAGGGTACTGTACAACAACCATCCCCGTAAACTAGAATGGTCGGTAGCACCCCCACTGGACACTGATAAGAACAGATACTACACTTGATCTTAGCCAAAAGGCCGAGAAGCGAGACTGCAGACATGATACATGAGATGATCAGAGACTGCAAACATGATAAAAGAGATAGTCAGAGACTGCAGACATGATCCAAGAGCAGGGGCGGACTGACAACTCATGGAGCCTCCGGGCAATAGGGGATCATGGGGCCCCTGTGTCCTTGCCCAAACTCAAAAAAGCCTATGAAAAAGGTACCAGGGGCAACTCATGGGGCCCCCTACTTACCGCGGGCCCTCAGGCAGTGCTCGAGTTTCCAAATGGTCACTCCGCCCCTGTCCAAGAGATTAAATATTTTGGCTGCAGTTGGGATTTAATGTTGAAGTTTGGTCTGTTTATATTTTTGGCTGTGAGTCTGTGATTTGGTTGGGTTACTGCAGGTCAGGCTGGATGGCTTAATAAGTTGTGACTCTGTTGCCTCCACCTGACCATGAAGCTTCCTGAAGTCAATGGGTGGAAGGGATGGAGACCGAATCTGCATGTTTATGGGCATTTAACCAATCCCAGGTATGGAGGCCCTGGTAGAAGGGCGAGTCCAACCCATAACTATGGGAGAGTCAGGCTGGTAGGAGAGTCGGGTAGAAGATGGAGTGTTGAAGAGGTGGTCAGTGGCCTGGCATGGGTCCCCTAGGTCTACGGGGATGGCCTTTAGGCTGCGATCGGGAGGATCCATTCAGCATCACAGTATAAATAGGATTCATGCCTGAGAGCAGTGGGAGAGCCAGGAGAACAGAGTACATCAGCACATTCAGGGGTTCACAAGGGAAGACTTACACGCGTAGCAAGCTTTCAAAGCACAGCGCTGAGCTCAGGGGCAGACTGACAACTCTTGGGGCCCCTGGGCAATAGGGGATCATGGGGCTACTGTGTCCTTGCCCAAACTCAAAAAAGCCTATGAAAAAGGTACTAGGGCCATCTCATGGGGCCCCCTACTGACCCCTGGCCCTTGGGCAGTGCCCGAGTTTCCAAATGGTCAGTCCGCCCCTGGCTGAGCTTAATTCTTTATCCTTGTCCTGAGAGATCTTCAGAGCAGCCTGGAGGGCTGGTAGTGTCTGCAGAGTATGGAGTTTGAAGAAGTTCTTCAAGGGAGAGGAGATACTTCTACCCCCATAGAGGGTGTAGGACATAGAGGACAAATACGTTGAGATCTTCCTTATGAACTCCCAAAATCCTGATTGGAGTGAAAGTTAGAAAACCAAGATGGTGGATGAAACTTTTCCCTGATTTTCGTTTTATTTTAAATCCCAGGAGAGGCCGGCTCCAGTTCTGGAACGTGGAACACATCTGCTCTGGTGGCAATAAAACGTCTTTTATTGACTTTTAATGTATATTTCTCCTCTTTCCAGACACGAGCCCTCAATGTCATCGCTGTCATCTCAATTAGGCAGATCTAATTGGTTAGACTTCTAATTCTGCTCAAATCCTTAATCCTGCAAGTCACCGAGCCCGTTGTCTTTGAACTGCTGCAGAGTCAGCTAGGCTTCAATGGGGGGAGCTGAAAACCGTCTCCTGTATCCTGGAGAGCGTCAGATGTGCAATGTCTGGACTGTGAGAACTGTAAGGCGCCGACTGGCAGGGTTGTGGATTTATTTATTATTTCAGGTACTTATATAGCGCCATCAATGTACGGAGCGCTTTACATATATATTGTACATTCACATCAGTCCCTAACCCTCAAGGGGTATACAATCTAAGGTCCCTGACCCTCAAGGGGCGTACAATCTAAGGTCCCTAACCCTCAAGGGGCGTACAATCTAAGGTGGATGGTGTGTATGCGTCATCAAGGTTTCACACGCACGCACAGAAGTCCAGTGGCCCTACATAAGATCTCCAGTACAATTCCTGAGATCTGCTGGCGGTATGGGGAACCGGTGGGTACCCTATTACTTGTGGACGTTCTGCACTCGCTTTTGGCCCTTCTGGACCTCTATTTTTTCAGTTTGGCCATGAACAACCCATTATTTGATGACAAGAGACCCCAGAGGTGGCCCTCCTTTTGGTCATACCTCACCTCAAAAAGGGTAGCTTTCACTTCATCTCAGCAGGACGTACCCTGGTCCCCAGACATTGGAAAACAACCACTATTCCCTCTGTAAGGGAACGGGTGAAGGAATTCAATCCAATCATGCAGATGGAAGAACTAACAACCAGATTGTAGAAGAGGTTCCCGTATTTCGTGCAAGTTGGGTTTACCTGGATTGCTTTCTTCATTTCCGCTAAACTTCAGTCTTTCCTATCAGGGGCGGACTGACCATTCAAACACTCGGGCACTGCCCGAGGGCCCGGGGTCAGTAGAGGGCCCCATGAAATGCCCCTGGTACCTTTTTATAGGCTTTTTTTGAGTGGGGACAAGGAAACGGGGGCCCCATGATCCCCTACTGCCCGGGGGGCCCCATGAGTTGTCAGTCCGCCCCTGTTTCCTATGATATTTCTCTAGATGTCAGAGTAGCTGTGGGGGAGGTTACGGGTGGGTTCTCTCTTCAACCTTTTTCCTTTTCTTTCCTCTTCTCCCCTTTGGTTTCATTGTGCCCTTCATTGGCCCTCTCTACTGGGGGCTGCCTCTCATCCGTGGATATTTGATCGGGTCAAGTACAGATATACTTACTCCATTCTCTTTTAGGCAACCTTGGTTGTGAAAGGCAATGACAATTCAGACATGGAATGATTGGGCCGTGTGTAATGTATAGGGAGGGTTTCCTCGTATGTAGTTGTGCCCTATGGAACCTCAGTTTTTCTTATGGTAATGTTATGTATGAAGGATCCTATGGTGTTGTCTATATATATTGTCTATTGATACTGTACAATTGTTGTAAACAGCAATAAAACTTATTATTCAAAAAAGTTTCTCCTACACACAGTGAGGTGTCTCATTCATATGCAAATCCAATGGTGGTTTATTCATATGCGAATTCATTGGTGGTTCATTCATATGAGAATCCAATGGTGTCTCATTCATATGCAAATCCAATGGGGTCTCATTCATATGCGAGTCCAATGGTATCTCATTCATATGCAAATCCAATGGTGGTTCATTCATATGCGAATCCAAGGGTGGTTTATTCATATGAGAATCCAATGGTGACTTATTCATGTGCAAATCCAAAGGTAACTCATTCATTTGCAAATCAAATGGTGGTTCATTCATATGTGAATCCAAGGGTTGGCCATTATTGCAAGCAGGGGTTCAAAAAAAGAGAGACAAGTCCCATCTGTCACCCCGGCAGGAGGACTCATGGATTGCAGAGACACTGTGGAGCACACACTTGTAGTTCATTGATACTTCCTCCAGCCCCATGACCGAAGGCCTGTGTGTTCTGTTTGAAATGCCATTTATGCTTTGACATACCTCCTCAGACCCGGTCTAGCCTAGTCACTTGCTGACTTGGCATCATCCACAGGCAGCTTAACCCCTCAGTAAGCTACAGAAATTAAATCCAACACAATTTTACATCAGATCTTTGCAGATTTTTTTCAAGTTCTTTGAAGTATAAAAAAGAAAAAGACTTTCCTAAGCCATGGCTCTGTGAAGTACTAAAACTAACTGTGGGAACATGGAAGAGTTTGGGAAGGGTGCAAATAGGACTGGACTAACTAACACTAAGCAGGAGGACAGAGGAAGAAACCAAAATCATATAGTAAACATGTTTTATTAAATATAAAAATGAAGGAATGCTATCATCGTTTAAACATTACGAAGAATATAACAGAATGTGTAAAAAGGAAATAAAGGCCGCAGAAATTGAAAATGAACGACAGATTGCAAAAGATATCAGGACCAACCCCCAAAAATTCTTCCACTATATTAATAGTAAAGAGGCTCAGTCCGGGCATGTAGACCCTTTACAGAATCATCTAGAGGGGGTGACTGGGGACAAAGAGATGGCAAATGTATGAAATCCCTTCTTCAGCTCTGTGTATACAAAGGAGTATGGGGGAGCTCTTGTCCATAATGGGGGGTGGTACTGACACAGCTCCAGATGGTCCACATTGGATCACAACTGATATGATCCAGAAATATTTAGACAGAATAAAGGTGAATAAAGCCCCTGGACCGGATGGCATACACCCACGGGGCCTTAAAGAACGGAGCTCTGTCATTTCAAAGCCATTGTTTCTCATTTTTAGGGACTCTTTAATGACTGGCATAGTACCACTGGATTGGTGTAAGGAGATCAGCTATGAGGAAAGATTAGAGGAATTGAACTTATTCTCTACTGAGAAAAGGAGATTAAGGGGGGATATGATCTCCATGTATAATACATAAGGGGGGATATGATCACCATGTATAATACATAAGGGGGGGATATGATCTCCATGTATAATACATAAGGGGGGATATGATCTCCACGTATAATACATAAGGGGGGATATGATCTCCATGTATAATACATAAGGGGGGGTATGATCTCCATGTATAATACATAAGGGGGGATATGATCTCCATGTATAATACATAAGGGGGGATATGATCACCATGTATAATACATAAGGGGGGATATGATCTCCATGTATAATACATAAGGGGGGATATGATCTCCATGTATAATACATAAGGGGGATATGATCTCCATGTATAATACATAAGGGGGGATATGATCACCATGTATAATACATAAGGGGGGGATATGATCTCCATGTACAATACATAAGGGGGGATATGATCTCCATGTATAATACATAAGGGGGATATGATCTCCATGTATAATACATAAGGGGGGATATGATCTCCATGTATAATACATAAGGGGGGGGATGTGATCTCCATGTATAATACATAAGGGGGGGATATGATCTCCATGTATAATACATAAGGGGGGGATATGATCTCCATGTATAATACATAAGGGGGGATATGATCTCCATGTATAATACATAAGGGGGGGATATGATCTCCATGTATAATACATAAGGGGGGATATGATCTCCACGTATAATACATAAGGGGGGATATGATCTCCATGTATAATACATAAGGGGGGGTATGATCTCCATGTATAATACATAAGGGGGGATATGATCTCCATGTATAATACATAAGGGGGGATATGATCACCATGTATAATATATAAGGGGGGATATGATCTCCATGTATAAAACATAAGGGGGGATATGATCTCCATGTATAATACATAAGGGGGATATGATCTCCATGTATAATACATAAGAGGGGATATGATCTCCATGTATAATACATAAGGGGGGATATGATCACCATGTATAATACATAAGGGGGGGATATGATCTCCATGTATAATACATAAGGGGGGATATGATCTCCATGTATAATACATAAGGGGGATATGATCTCCGTGTATAATACATAAGGGGGGATATGATCTCCATGTATAATACATAAGGGGGGATATGATCTCCATGTACAATACATAAGGGGGGATATGATCTCCATGTATAATACATAAGGGGGGGATATGATCTCCATGTATAATACATCAGTGGTTCATATAGTGAACTCGGTGTAGTTCTTCCCCCTGAGGTCATCACAGAGGACAAGGGGGCGCTCTTTACGTCTGGAGGAAAATAAATTTCATCTCTAAACACGGAAAGGTTTCTTCACAGTAAGAGCTGTGAGAATGTGGAATAGACTCCCTCAAGAGTTGGTTGTGGCCAGCTCAGTGGATTGCTGTAGGAAAGTCCTGGATTGTTTCTTGGATACAAAGAATATAACTGGAGAGAACATTTATAGGGAAAGTTGATCCAGGGAATATCAGATTGCCTCTCGGGGGATCAGGAAGGAATTTTTTCCCAGCAGGAGCAAATTGGATCATGCTTTGCTGGGTTTTTTTTTGCCTTCCTCTGGATCAACTGTGGGTGTAGGATTATAACTTTTTTTTTTAATGGTTGAATTGGATGGACTTTTGTCTTTTTTTCACCCAGACTAACTATAACTTAAGCATGCTTTTCATGTCATATAACATACATTGAGGCAGCTCTCCTGCTTTTTTTGTCTATTATGTTTGCTTCTTTGCTAACTAAATGTGAAGGACAAACCTGCTTGGACCGTTCCTGGGTGTCCATCTCGTGTATGGTGTACCATTGCCCATACTAAATGAGTCCGCTCCCTTTACATAACCTACGCTTTACGTATCTGTTGTGAAAAAACTTTGTCTAATTCTTGATTCAGATTTCACAGTTTATTCTGGACCCACACTTTTTTGACATGCACAGCTTTCCATTGAAATCAATGGAAACACATTAATACACAAAATGCACATAACACATCAATGCAAAGTTCTTGTGCACGGTTACATTCATTGGCCTGTGATGCAGATTACATTGTAGTGTGCATTAAACCCGCAACAACGTAATCCATCCAGTATCTTTAGCCAAAATGTTTTTTCTAGTTCAGGATGGATTGGGGAAGGAATAGAACACCTGACAGGTTTTATTGCTTACAAAAAAAAACAAAAAAAATTCACCCAGGAGAAAGTTAAGTGACCACACGAAGGGGCTAAAATTCCCCTTTCTGCACTTGTGTCCAGCAAGCATGACAAGGATGCCAATTGAAAGCCTTCATGGAAATGGTTGTAATTTTTCTCAAAATGATGGGATTCTGTGTTGCGGCCATTTTCAGTACAGAGCACTGTAAATGGAAGGAGTTGTCCATATTTCTCAGGAAGACCGGGCCGAACTGACCCCATCTTTTCTACAATTTCATTATGGCAGCAGACGTCTCGTCTGGCAGCAATAACCCGGGCACGCATATAGTTTCATTTATTTTCAAGAACACTTGAAATGAGTAATTGGAGCGAAGACGCACCATTCTGAATTCTGGCAGTCGCGGAGGCTGTAGCGCAGTGAGCAGAGTCCCCCCCCCCCCCCAGTCACATTTTGTTCCTGGCTAGTCTTAGGGGACATTAACATAATGGTTTAAGAGCCAGTGATTCATGGGATTTGGGAGACTTCCCATCGTGCATTAGTAGATACAAGTTTCAGTCTCAGGAGGGGGCAGGGAGGCCAGGGGGTCCAAATATGGAGTGGAAAGGTGCTCGTGTCTTAGGAGGCCCACTGTCTACCTGTGGCAGTGCATCTGGTGAAGAACTACAAGTATCAGTAAGCCCTGGCAAATGGGGATGGAGAGAGCAAGAGGAGAAAAGAGGAAGAAAATAAAGATGAGAGAAGGAAAGGAATAATAGGCAATGGGGAAGGAAAAAAAATAAGGAAGAAAGAGGAAAGAAGAAAGAGGAAAGAGGAAAGAAGGAAAAGGAAGGAAAAAAAACAAGAAAAGGAAGAGACGGAAAAGAAGAGAAAGAGGGGAAAGAAGAGAAGGAAGGGAAGGTGAAAGGAAGGGAAGGTGAAAGGAAGGAAAAGAAGAAGAAAGGAAGAAAGGAAAGGAAGGGAGGAAGGAAAGGAAGAAAGGAAAGGAAAGGAAAGAAGGAAAGGAAAGGAAAGAAGGAAAGGAAAGGAAAGAAGGAAAGGCAGGAAAAAAATCAAGATGGAAGGGAAGAAGGGAAGAGAAGAGGGAAGAAGGGAAGAAAGGAAGAGAAGAAGAGGGAAAAAAGGAAAATAGAGAAGAAGAGGGAAGAAAGGAAGAGAATAGGGAAGAAAGGAAGAGAAGAGGGAAGAAAGGAAGACAAGAGGGAAGGGAAGAGAAAGGAGAAAGAGAAGGAAGGAAGAGAAGGAATGAAGGAAAACAAGAAAGAGGAAAGAAAGGAAAATAGAGAAGAAAGGAAATAAAGAGAAGAGAAGGAAGGGGATGGAAACAAAGGAAGATAATGAAAGGAGGAAGGGAAGGAAGATAATGAAAGGAGGAAGGGAAGGAAGAGAATGAAAGGAGGAAGGGAAGGAAGAGAATGAAAGGAGGAAGGGAAGGAAGAGAATGAAAGGAGGAAGGGAAGGAAGAGAATGAAAGGAGGAAGGGAAGGAAGAGAATGAAAGGAGGAAGGGAAGGAAGAGAATGAAAGGAGGAAGGGAAGGAAGAGAATGAAAGGAGGAAGGGAAGGAAGAGCAGTAAGTGATGGAAGAAAGGGAGGGAAGGAAGGAGGGAAGGAATGGGGGGGGGGGGGGGGGAGTGCAGGAAGAGAAGGAAAGGAGAGAAGTAAGGAAGGGAAGGGAGGGAGGGAGAAAAGGAGGAGGGAGGGAGAAAAGGAGGAGGAAGGGAAAGGAAGGATGGAAGATGCAATCGTACATATGTCTGTGCGGCTTCAGGATGAGGAGAGGAGAAAGGAGAGAAGAAAAGGAAAGAATGAGGACAAAGGAAGAAAAGGAAAGACAGAAGGGAAGGGAGAGAAGGGAGGGGTGAGAAGGGAAGGGAGAGAAGAAAAGGGAGAGAAGAAAAGGGAGAGAAGAAAAGGGAGAGAAGAAAAGGGAGAGAAGAAAAGGGAGAGAAGAAAAGGGAGAGAAGAAAAGGGAGAGAAGAAAAGGGAGAGAAGAAAGGGAGAGAAGAAAGGGAGAGGAAGCGGAAAGGAAAATGAAGGGAAAAAGGAAAAAGGAAAGGATGGATGAATGAATGATGCAATCATTGTACTTATGTTGTGCAGCTTCAGGATGAGAAAACCATGCGTAAACCAACCAAGGAATGATTTTATTTTTATCTAGCCTCTGGTCTCATCAATTATTGACAGGTAGGGTGATGGATCTCTGGATAGTCCATTAAGTAATGTTCTGAAAACTGCACTGCAATCTCCTTGTAATATACCCTGTGAGGGAAGGGGATCATCTCTTGTGGCCTAACATCATAGCAGGGCATGTGGGCAAGATCATTTTGTGTGGAGCTGGGCCAGATGACATGGAGACCCTACTAGACAGAAACATGTCACACTCACCAGCACTACTGCAATACCAAACACTTGCCTTTTACAGCAATACCTGCCAGCTCTGTGCACCCTACCCCCAATTCTGCCACTTCTGTGCACCCTACCCCCAGTTCTGCCAGCTCTGTGCACCCTACCCCCAGTTCTGCCACCTCTGTGCATCCTACCCTCAGTTCTGCCACCTCTGTGTACCCTACCCCTAGTTCTCCCACCTCTGTGCACCCTGCCCCCAGTTCTGCCACCTCTGTGCACCCTACCCCCAGTTCTTCCACCTCTGTGCACCCTACCCCCAGTTCTGCCACCTCTGTGCACCCTACCCCCAGTTCTGCCACCCCTTTTTTAAGTGAGACTTCAAGCAACACAATGCTCAGGTGTGAATGGACACCTTTTGGACACCAATTGAATATAATTGGAATCCTGAGGGTGGGCGTTGAAGCTCTTCAAACTACTCAGGTATGAACTGGACCTCACATGCTCTTACAGTACAAACCTGTGCACACATACATTGATGTACGTTCTATAATGCAGGGAACACAAAGGAACTACATACAACATCCTTCTTCAAAAGCATCATTTTCCCATCTGGATGGTATAGGCCCCACTATGCAGATCCCTAATAGAACTGGAGCAGTTATCAGTGAATTCCATATCCCATAAACAAACTCCAAAGCATGGAAACTTCAAAACACAGGTTAAAAACAATTTTGCATAGACATACAGTATTTAAGGGTTAGTCCATCCAATATTGAAATAATGGGGAATATGCCCTAAATCAGGAGTCTCCAAAACTTAGCCCTTTGCTAGTCTCTACCCAGCCCTTGGGGCACTATTCCTCCCACTGACACCAACAATGGAGCACTATTTCTACCACTGATGCCAATAATAGAGTACTATTCCTCCCACTAATACCAATAAAGGGCACTGCTCCTCCTACTGACCACCAACCCTGAGGCCATGTTTATTTTCACAGATACTGGGACCAGGATATTTTCTACTGCCACGGACCACAACCTGGCCCTCTTAAAGCCTGAAGGACAATAACCTGGCCCTTTGAAAAGTTTGGATACCCCCTGCCCTAAATGAAGAAGACAACCTTTCTGCCAGTCAAGTTATCAACTGTTCTATGTAGGCTCCTTTGCAAGGTTCAAATTGCACTTGTGTGCAAGCTTTCCCACGAGTGATGAGAGTGCCTATTAAATTTCAAGGCTCCACAAGGACATGCACATGTTCACTTCATTAATTGGCATTTAGAGACTGCTCAGTGCTATCTTTCCCTACTGGTCATATGATATGTGATGTCAGCAACCTCTCTCCAGATCTCACAAGAGTTCAGAGCAAGTGAATTTATAGTCCTGCACAGTTTCAGTCTCTAGGAGCAAGGCAAGGAATCAACAATAGTACTGGATCGGATGGTTGTAATTCCCAACATATGGCCCAAGGTCTGGAGATTTTTTGAGGAAGTTCTTTTAAACAAAGTAGCAGGAGAGTAGTGGAACTCAGATATAAACCATAAAAAACAGCATACCTAAGATTGCCAAGAGAGCTTAGAGAAACTTCATTTTATTTCTAATAAACCAAATGCCAACACGTCTCAGGGATCAGGAAAGCCTTAATTAGGGCTGTGAATTAGGCTGAAATTTCAGTTTAGGACTTCTTTGCAAGACCTTCAAGACCAAAAGAAAAGTCTTGTTTCCAGCGGCATGGCATGCAGTTTCATCAGTAAAGATCCATGAAATCTGAACTGGAAGACTTTGAAGGAATCAATTGCAAATCTCAATGAAAAGGTTCTGAGACTAACCCTAATGGTGTACATTGGTACAAGTAGTGGAGGTCTCTACTGATGACCCTCAAGCATAGACATTTTGATCTAAATGAAATGCATTGGCATTTGGGTCATTTTTAATAAAAAATAGACTTGTACTAAAGGTAATTTTTTAATTTTTAGTTTTTGATATAGTGGAAACCATGTCAGGTTTTTGTTGCTGTCTGTGCCCCCATTAAGGACATTCATCCTCTGTCTGTCCTGCTTACAATTATCCCCAAGAGTGAAAGTTAAAGAAAATCCCAAATTTAGTGTGGTGGGATTCCTTAACTTTGGAGGTTTCTTCCTCCTTCTCTAGTATGAATTTAGATTGAATTAAAATAACAAATCTTCTGAAAACTAAACCTCTCTAAAACCAAGCTGGTAATATTCCCCTCCACCCACTGGTGCCCTCCATGACTTTTCAATCAAGATCAATAATACATTGATCAGTCCCTACCCTCAACCCATTGTACTAGGTGTAATCCTAGACTCTGACCTGTCCTTTCGGCCCCAAATCCAATAGCTGTCAAAAGCTTGTAGACTTCACATCTATAAAATTCACCATCGTTCTCTCTCGCCTTTGACTAATGCAACTCCCTTCTCGTAGGCTTATATCTCCATAGGCTATCCCCTCTTCAGTCTATCGTGAGTGCTGCCGCCAGACTTATCTACCCATACTATCCACTCAGTGTCTGCCATCCCTCTCAGCCAATCTTTCCATTGGCTTTCAATTGCCCAGCAAATTACATTCAAAATTCTAACGATATACAAAGCTATCCACCACTCTGTCCCAAGCTACATCACCAGTCTTGTTTCCAAAAATCACCCAAACCATCCTCTCTGCTCCTCCTAAGACCCCCTATTCACAAACACACAAACTCTTGCCTCCTCCCATGCTTACCTCCAGGACTTCTACAGATCCTCTCCCATCCTCTGGAACTCTCTTCCTTAATCTGTCCGGCTATTTCCTACTCTGGTCACCTTTAGGTGACCCGTAAAAACTTATCTCTTCAGGGAAGCCTATCATGCCTCCAACTAACTGAACTTTTAATTCTTCCATCAGCTCATCCCCTACAGTTATTACCTTTTGTACCATTTAGATATGTGATTTGTTTTGTTTTGCTGCTGAAAATTTCATTTTTGGAGACTCAGATGTCCAAATCTCCAAATGGACAAAGAAACAAATGGCAACGAATCTGAAAAAAAAGTTATGTTGAAATTGACGAATGCATTCCTTTCATTCGAATGACGTCACATGCTGCGATAATAGTTCGAACCGAAGGAGAAATTAATTCAAATTTGTTTGATAATTTGGAGTCAGAAAATGAATGGATATGTATTTAATTCCATTCATTAATTCGGATACACATGACGCCAGTTGATATCGCCCAATATGCGATAATATTTCGAACCGAAGGAGAAATTATTTCAATTTTCAAACTTGTTTGATAATTTGGAGTCAGAAAACGAATGGATATGTATTTCATTCCATTCATTAATTCGGATGCACATGACGCCAGATATTGCCCAATATGCAATAATTGTTTGAGCCGAAGGAGAAATTAATTACATTTTCAAACTTGTTTGATAATTTGGAGTCAGAAAACGAATGGATATGCATTTCATTCCATTCATTAATTCGGATGCACATGACGCCAGTTGATCTTGCCCAATCAGCTCATGCGATTTCTCTTGGTGGGTTGGGCCAAAAATATTGAATCCGTCCGATTCAATAATATATTGAATATATAACAATCTTACAGGAAAACTGCTAAATTTTTCAAATCCACCCGGACCAACAAATATACGAGACAAATACTGAAGATATGAAACGAATTCCGAAAAGGAAATCGGATCAACAAATATGACAAAACTAAGTTCTTCAATAAAAAAACAAAACTTTTCAGCGTCTAGTACCATTTGCCCCTCCCCATTAGATTGTAAGCTCTTATTATTTTTCTTGTATTTTGCTGTATTGTAACTGTACTTTAGATTGCAAACTGTTGACTCTATATGAATTATGTATAATAACTAGAAAAGCTACAATTTCTGGGGAAATTGTGTGAAGTGTTCTTGCCTCCACCAGTAGTCTACAACTGGAGTGGGAGGAGTAACTGGGTGGAGTGGCTTGAGTAACTGTTGTGTGGTTGGAGTGGCTGGAGTAACAAACTGCTCCAACTCGCTCACTTCACTGGCAGTTGCCATCTTCAAACGGTTGTAGTTTAAAAATTATAAATCCTACACCAAAGAGCTTTATATTGTAAGAATCACAAGACATTTTGATGCATAGTATGTCTCTAAAATATTAAAAATGAAGGCACAGTCGCAGTTTAGAAATTGCCCTTCAAATTTGAGGTGGCTAGAGTGCAGTTTCAATGAATGTCAATGGGCGGCATGAGTTGCAAACAAATGGTCATATTGTGAAAACTATCAGGACTATGGCTTAGCTGTGGACATTTTTAGTGGCAGCAGGGATAGCTGAACGTTTTGATATAAGATTTGTGTCGGTGGGCTTGTAAATGAGGGAGTGATGGCAGTTTACAAATCATGTCCTGATTTTTCAGCTCACACTCTAGCTTTTGTCAGCTCCCACTCTAGTTTTGAATGTTCCGCCATTCATTCCTATGGGACCAATTTCACCACAAAAACGGCGATTTTTTTGTGAACCATTCGGCGAAACGTTCCACAAAGTAATAGCAATCCGATCGGGAACAATCCGCACGTTTCGGTATATTACTGTCTATGTAGTGTAAAAACTGTGGGAGGAGTTAGGGTGGTAAATTTGGCTATAATAATAGGAATATATATGTGAGATAACAGGAAGTGGTCGCCATGCAGGAACACTTAATAAAAAAAAAAATATGATTTCATTTATTAACATAAAGTCCAGACTTTTTAAAATTTCTTTTCATTGTTCCATCATGCTGTAAATGATCCCCATCCGCGCCTGCAACTTTGAATTCCCATTCCTATAGAAACCAAGACCGCATAAGAGACCGCCGAAAATCCATCAGTCACCAAATATACATTCAATGACTAGTACATTAAGCGGAATAATCCTTTATGTGCCCGCAATGCGTTTGACAGTTCATAGTTAAATCTCAGGTTCCATTTAAACATGTGCATTGATTGCGGATGAAATTCAGTGAATGGTCCCTCCCATCAATCACCGGCCGCCATCCATCATTCCCCGGCCCGCCAAAGCCCTGCCAGCCTCAGACGGTTCCTACTCATCGCCGCGCACATCCGTACATCACCGTCTTCCGCTCGCAATGGTAACCGGATTTATTGCTCAATCTGTGGCTGATAATGTGCTCTTTATTCGGCGTTCTATAAATCTTCCGCTTGTGTCTTGCAGCACAAGGTAGATAAATATAACTGTAAACTATCCGGGCAGCTGCTCCTGGCTGCGAGACTGGCGCTACGGAGATGTGCCTGTATATTTACTCGTACGCGTAATATTTTTTGTCAGGCTCTGCAGACTCTGCAGATGAGAAAATAGAGCGCGCCCTCGTACTCAGTCTGGAACAATTACAAAAGAAGAAAAAAAAAAGGTAAAAAACGCCGTCTGCACCTTAAAGTGCGTCTAAAGCCAAAGACAAAAATGCAATATATTGCAGCTTACCAATCCTCAGGTATGGTGACTGCATTAGTTTTCTTTTTTAGGCTTTTTGTCTTTTATTTTTACCCGGTGATCTGGCCAGTAACACACTTCCTTATGGTGACTACACTCACCTACTGTCTCTATAAAGTAGAGTAGCGTTGTCACTCTAGGACAAGACAATACGTCTTCCTTTCTTCATCCCCATTACACAGGGAGGAGGTGTTCTGTAATCTGCACAGAATGTGACAAGGACACTAGATTTCTGGCAGGAGCAACTGTACTTGCAAAAAAAAAAAAATGTTAATCAGGAAAACTAATGCAGCCACCACATCCAAGGATTGGTACACTGCAATATATCAGAGTTTTGTTCCCAGGTTTAGATATACTTTACCCTTGGTTCACACCTATGTGGTTTTTAGTGCATTTTGCAGAAATGCACTACAGTCCATTTACTATGGTTTCCTATGGATCTACTTCACATCTGTGCTGTTGAGACAGTGGAAAGGGTGAGGGACATTTTTGATTGTGTTTTGCGTGTAATAGACTTCAATGGACCCAAACCAAACACTCAAGTGTTGCATTTTTTATGCTTTTTTAAATGTGTTTTGCATATATATATATATATATATATATATATATTTTTTTTTTTTTTGGCTAATAGGAAAGTATGACAGTTCTGTTCATGTAATGTGACTTTAAATTCTCTTAGCATCAAAGTTGCACTACATGAACGGACCTGTCATACTTTCCTACTAGCCCAAAAAAAAAAAAAAAAAGCAAAAAACTCTTCAAAAACACATATGTAGGCGCAGGGGCGGATTGACAACTCATGGGGCCCCCAGGCAATTGAGGATCATGGGGCCCCTGTGTCCTTGCCCAAACTCAAAAAAGCCTATGAAAAAGGTACCAGGGGCATCTCATGGGGCCCCCTACTGACCCCAGGCCCTCGGGCAGTGCCCCAGTTTCCAAATGGTCAGTCCGCCCCTGTGTAGGCATATACACAGTAGTACAGTAATTGATAGCCCACTCCCTCCCTCCCTCCTACATGCCCACTAACCAGCTAAACACAACAGGGGCGGGATATTACATTTCAATTGATGGAGGCTTCACCTCCTTGTTACTATAAGACACAGGCTGCAAGTCACAGAAATCTGACCACAACATGTCGTTCCCAAAAAAAAAAAATGATTTATTTCAAATATAGATTGAAATGAAAATTTGAAACAGTTTATTGATATTTTCTCTCTCTGTACGTACACACACACCCAAAAAAGTAAAAGAAGAAATTTAATCAGATCTCAATGGGGAGGAATCTCCTGCTGGATCTCTATACTGACATGGATGGGGTAATGTGTTAGGAACGTAAGGACGCCCCATCATTTGATGGAAATGAAAATGATCGACCTACAGAGGACTGAATTCAAAGACACCCCGAAAATCAAAGTGGAACAATGATGCAGCAGGCGAGTCCATTTTGCTGAAAGTTCATTGCACCAACTCAGAATGGTCCTCAGTAGTTTATATGGCCCTCACGTGCTTGTATGCATGCCTGACAATGTCAGGGGAGGCACCTGATGAGACCATGGATGGTGTCCTGGGGAATTTCCACCCAGATCTGGACCAGGGCATCACTGAGCTCCTGGACAGTCTGAGGTGCAACCTGGTGGCGTCAGATGGACCGAAACATGACATCCCAAAGGTGTTCTGTTAGATTTAGGTCAGGCGAGTGTGGGGGCCATTCAACGGTATCAATTCCTTCATCCTTCAGGAACTGCCTGCATATTCTCGCCACCATGAGGCCGGGCATTGTTGTGCACCAGGAGGAACCCAGGACCCACTGCACCAGCGTAGGGTCTGACAATGGGTCCAAGGATTTCATCCCGATACCTAATGGCAGTCAGGGTGCCGTTGTCTAGCCTGTAGAGGTCTGTGTGTCCCTCCATGGATATGCCTCCCCAGACCATCACTGACCCACCACCAAAAAACGGTCAGGCTGAACCATGTTACAGGCAGAATGTTCTCCACGGCTTCTCCAGACCCTTTCACGTCTATCACATGTGCTCAGGGGGAATGAGCCCTCATCTGTAAAAAGCACAGGGCGCCAGTGGTGGACCTGCCAATTCTGGTGTTCAATGGCAAATGCCAATCCAGCTCTATGGTGCTGGGCCCACTAGAGGACGTCGGGCCATCAGGCCACCCTCATGAAGTCTGTTTCTGATTATTTGGTCAGAGACATTCACACCAGTGGCTTGCTGGAGGTTATTTTGTAGGGCTCATCCTGGTCCTCCTTGTACAAAGGAGCAGATACCGGTCCTGCTGATGGGTTAAGGACCTTCTACGGCCCTGTCCAGCTCTCCTAGAGGAACTGCCTGTCTCCTGGAATCTCCTCCATGCACTTGAGACTGTGCTGGGAGACACAGCAAACCTTCTGGCAATGGCACGTATTGATGTGCCATCCTGGAGGAGTTGGACTGCGTGTGCAATCTCTGTAGGGTCCAGGTATGGCCTCATTCTACCAGTAGTGACACTGAATAGCCAAATGCAAAACTAATGAAAAACAGAAAAGACGAGTAGGGAAAAAAATGTCAGTGGCCTCCACCTGTAAATCCATTCCTGTTTTGGCGATCGTCTCATTGATGCCCATCTAGTGCACCTGTTACATACATTCACAGGTAAATGCACCTTTCTCCTACCTCCACTCTTAACTCCAAAACGCATTGACTCCTGCTATATTCAGAACAAATGGTGTATTTATATTTTTGTATATGTTGACCAGCTCTCACCTTCAGCTGCACCCGTTTTACGACTGGTGTCCGTTTCCTGAGAGAATCATCCCCCACTCCTCATGTGATCTTTATCAGCTTCTAATTGGGGTGGAGTTGAATGCTCATTTGAGCATCTCCCTATAAATTTAGATCAGCTCATGGGGGAGATCTCTGATGGGGGTGCTGCTTCAGATTGAGTGCGGCTTTGAACGAGTGCATAGAAGAAGCAGTTAAACGCAGCAGTTGAACTAAAGCAGGAGAACTTAAGCAGCAGGAAGACACAACAACAGCAAGAAGCTCTACAGCATGCTGGAAGACTGCAAGCAAACACCTTGGGAAACCTCTTACATGCCTGAGTCCCACTCTGTGTACCTTTATATAATACACCCCTCTTTTCCTTATCATATTACTACCCTCTGTTCCCAAATCTCATTTCTTTACCCCTCTGCTCCACTTCACAACCTGTACATCTCCCCCTCACTGCTATCATCTCCCTACTACTGCTCTCTTCACCTCCCCAAAATGTCTCTTCCACTCCTCCTTCTCATTTTCCTCTCCTCCGTTCCCAAAATCCATTCACTATATCCCTCTGCCCCTCCCAAACATTTGTATATCGTGTCCTCACTGCTTCCCTCACCCCTCTATGACACCCACCACCTCCTCCTATTACTCCACTCTCCCACTGACCCCAACACCTCCACTAGGAGTTTCTCACGCTCCTGCACATCCCGCTCCCATGCCACCTTTCTCACCCTTCTCCTCCTCCTAGCCGCGGGGGACATCTCCCCGAATCCTGGCCCTCCACCTCCCTCACCCGCTCAACACCCTCCCACCTCCACGTCCTACTGCAACCCCCACAACTTAGTATCTGTCCCCCTGCTCCCTAAAATCTCCCCCCCATTTTCATGTGCACTCCTGAACGCCCGTTCGGTGTGCAACAAGCTTACCGCCATCCACGACCTCTTTGTTTCCCGCTCCCTCAACCTCCTAGCGATCACGGAAACCTGGATCCAGCCCACTGAGTCTACCTCCCCTGCTGCACTCTCCTACGGAGGTCTCACCTGGACCCACTCACCCAGGCCTAACGGTCGTAAAGGTGGTGGGGTTGGTCTGCTCCTGTCACCGCAGAGCACCTTCCGAGTCCTCCCAAACCCCCCCTCCCTATCCTTCTCCTCCTTCGAGGCCCACTGCCTCCGACTATTCTCCCCAACCCCCCTGAAGATTGCTGTGATATACCTGCCTCCTGGATCCATACCCCGCTTCCTGGATGACTTCTCCTCCTGGCTACCCTTCTTCCTCTCCTCTGAGCTACCCACCATAATTCTTGGGGATTTCAACATCCCTGTCAACCTCGACAACCCAGACACAGCCCGTCTCCTCCACCTAACCTCCTCCTTTGCACTTGCACAGTGCATACAATCCACCACCCACTCCGACGGAAATATCCTGGACCTTGTCTTCTCCAACAGCTGCGCTCCCCACAACCTCACTAACACCCCCTTCCCTCTCTCTGACCACAACCTGATCACCTTCTCTATCTCCTCGTCCTCCAACGCCTACCCCTCCAAATGTCACACTACTACCAGCCGTAACCTCCGCAACCTTAACCCTGCCTCCCTCCACTCTGCAGCTGATCAACTCCACGACCGCATCCTCCCCCTGTCCTGCCCCGACTTGGCTTTGACCGCCTACAACAATGCGCTCTCAACAGCCCTCGACTCACTAGCGCCTTTAACCACACGCAACATCAGACCCCGACCGCTCCAGCCCTGGCAGACTGATCACACCAAAACCCTCAAACGACAAAGTCGTGCCCTGGAGCGACTATGGCGCAAAACCAAATCCCAACAAGCCTTCATCCGCTACAAATCTGCCTTCCACACCTACACCTCCTCCCTCCATGCTGCCAAACAGGCCTACTTCTTGATCCTCATCAAGGCCCTCTCCTCCAATCCTCGCCGACTCTTCTCTGCCTTCAACTCTCTACTCTCTCCACCCCCACCTCCACCCAGCACCTCACTCACTGCCCTTGAGATTGCCAATCACTTCAAAAACAAAATTGACACAATTCGCAAGGACATTGCCGCAACTCACACGCCCTCTCAACCCGTCCCCTCTCACACAGCTACCCCCTTATCCCCCCTCCCCCTCGACATAACCCGCAGGGACTTCGTCGCTGCTCAAACTCTCTCCAACCCCCTTCACCCTCACTCAGCTACCCCCTCATCACCCCTCTCCCACAGCCCCACCACTGCTCTGACCTCCTCTTCCACCCCACCCTACATTCCTCATACTGAAGCTCCCCCAACACTCCACACCTTTGACCTTACTACCATCGAGGAAGTCTCCAAGATCCTCTCTGATGCCCGCCTCACCACCTGCCCCCTCGACCCTATCCCCTCACAACTCCTACGACCTTCCTCCTCCTCCATCCTACGCTCCCTCACCCACATCTTCAAACTCTCCCTCTCCTCAGGCACTTTCCCCTCCCCTCTGAAACATGCACACATCACCCCCATACTTAAAAAGCCCTCCCTGGACCCCAATGACCCGAACAACCTCAGACCCATCTCCCTGCTCCCATTTACATCTAAACTCCTCGAGCGCCTAGTCTACACCCGCCTTTGCTCTCACCTCAACGACAACAACCTCCTCGATCCCCTACAGTCCGGCTTCCGTCCCCTACACTCCACCGAAACTGCCTTACTCAAACTCTCCAATGACCTGCTAACCGCCAAAGCTAATGGCCACTATTCAGTGCTCCTACTCCTTGACCTCTCTGCGGCCTTCGACACAGTCGACCACCCCCTCCTCCTCAAAAAACTACACTCCCTCGGCCTCAGAGATTCTGCTCTCTCCTGGCTCTCATCCTACCTGTCACAACGCTCCTTCAGCGTTACCTATAATGCTACCACCTCCCCCTCACTCCCCCTCTCTGTTGGGGTCCCTCAAGGCTCTGTCCTCGGGCCCCTTCTCTTCTCCATCTATACCTCCTCCCTTGGCCAACTCATACACTCTCACGGCTTCAACTACTACCTCTATGCCGACGACACACAAATCTATCTCTCAAACCCCCACCTCACCCCCTTGGTCTCAGCCCGAATCACACACCTACTGAGCGACATATCAGACTGGATGTCGCTCCACTTCCTTAAATTGAACCTCTCCAAAACCGAGTTTCTTGTCTTCCCCCCAGCCCGGACACCACCCCCCATTGATTTCTCCGTCACATCCAACAACGCTACCATCAAACCCGCCCTGCAGGCCAGAGTACTGGGTGCCATTCTGGACTCCAACCTATCCTTCCAGCCCCAAGTCCAATCTTTAACAAACTCGTGCAGACTCCACCTCCGCAACATCGCCAAAATCCGCACGTTCCTAACCCCAGAAACCACTAAACAGCTCATCCACTCCCTCATCATATCACGACTCGACTACTGCAACTCCCTCCTCACTGGCCTGCCTCGCCGCTGGCTATCCCCTCTTCAGTCCATCCTGAACACGGCTGCCAGACTCATTCACCTTTCCAACCGCTCTGTCTCCGCCACCCCCCTCTGCCAATCCCTCCACTGGCTTCCGATTGCGCAACGGATCAAATTCAAAATCCTAACGCTGACGTACAAAGCTGTCCACCATACTGCCCCGTACTACATCTCTGACCTAATATCCAAGTACCGCCCAGCACGCACACTCCGCTCCTCACAAGACCTCCTTCTCTCTAGTTCCCTGGTCTCCTCCTCCCATGCCCGCCTCCAGGACTTCTCCAGGGTGTCACCCATCCTCTGGAACTCCCTGCCCCAACCCATCAGATTATCACCTACTCTCCTCTCCTTTAGGCGCACCCTGAAAACCCATCTCTTCAGGGAAGCCTACCCCACCCCCTGCTAACTTGCCGACCTCCTCCACTCTTCCTACCACTCCATCCCCCACAGCTATCTCCTCCTGTGCCACCACCCCCTCCCTCCTAGATTGTAAGCTCGAAAGAGCAGGGCCCTTGATCCCCTCATGTTTTGCATTGTATTGGTATTGTTCTGTCACATGTTCTGTCTCCCTTTGTAATGTACAGCGCTGAGCGAACTATTGGCGCTTTATAAATACTGTATAATGATAATAATAACACCAAAGCTGCTGAAACTGCTTAACAACCCCCTCTGCTACTTAACTGACCAGATCAATATCCCAGGAGTTTCATTGACTTGATGGTATGCTCTGATCAAAATGTGCTCCTTAAATTTTTTTGAGCAGTGTATATATATATATATATATATATAGTTTTTTTTTTAACATGAGACCAGGAGCAGAGGACTAGAAGATCCTGCCACTGTTTCCCTGCAGACGGGCTGGGAAAGAGCTGGGTCATGTGACAACTGTATATCGATTAGGAAAAAACAATTTTTTTTTTATTAGAATAATTACAGTGCCATCTTCCATATACAGAAAGAGAAGGGAGAATATAAACAGTGCTTGGTATCATTTTCAAGTCCAACTGAAATCTCTCACCGTTTAACCCAAGTATAGTCCTATAATGTATATTCACCTTATATTTATTTAGATTTTATTTATGTGTTATTATATATTTAACAAATATACAATGAATATAATAAAAATTTACTTATTTGTATTATTTAATATGTATATATTAAATATATTGCATTTAATTGACTTTTTTATTGCATTATACTGTCTTTTTATAATATAATGTATTTGTAATGAATAGTATTATAAATAAGTATATTTTTATTATTTTACATTATACATTTCCTATTTACAGTATATACACCTTTATTACTGCTGTTTATCATCCTTTTTCTTTCAGTCATAAACTTTGTATTTCCTCCAATGGTCACTTGTAATATAATCCACTCATCCCGTCTTCTTGGTGTCTGGACCACTTACAACCAATTATACGTCATTTAGTGATTGCCCGCAATCTGTCTGCATCTGTAAATTGCTACATAACAAATGAGGACATTTAAATGATGGCTCTGAGACTTTCCGATCAGCAATCCCTCGAATGATTCTGGAGTATTTGTTTAATACGTGGCAGGCTAATTGTGAGTTACAATACAACGTCATGGCAATGTATAATTATACATATATACGATCCTTGGATTTCCAATGACTGGTCAATGTTGGCCGAGAAGCGAAGAGCAGCCTGTCATCCCTGCACTATATAAAGGCGAGGTGACACCTTTAAATGGAATCACACGAAACTTAGACGGCGCTAATGGCTTGTAGATATCAAAGGTCAGCCAGTTTAAAACAAAGAATCATTACATTTTAAAGCATTAAGCTCTTGGCTATCCACAATGCTATTATTATAGGGAAACTACATCCAAAGAGACAGATACGCTGTTCCTGCATAGAACAAGATTTGTGAAATGATGCCTTCACTCTTCTATCGAGAGTAGGAAAAATGTACCACTTCTTGCAGCTTTGTAGACTGTGTCACTGCCTCGCCTACGGTTTGCTCATTGGACTACTAGCAAATAATACCAGACTAGCAACAACGTGTAACGGAACTGGACCCAGTCCGCACTTGGGTATTTCCGTTATACTCCAGCTTCCCTGTCCGAACACAAATCCCCGGACACCACCGCTGATCATACAGGAAATAGACAGCACCAGACTCTTCTTAAGACAGGAAGTCAACTGCTTTATTTTAACACAAACACAAGATATATACACAGGGTGGGGAAATACAACCAGGAACAGGGGGAAGGGCTGCAGGAAACACCCCCCACCAAACCAAGACACAGAACAATGGGATGCAGCACATGGCAGTGAACAATGAACAATGGAACAACCACATGGCAGTGAACAAGTGACAACCCCCACACCCATATTAGAACATTTCACCCTCTACCCCCTAACAGGCACAGGGTGCCTTAGACATAAGAGAGATTTGGGAAGATGATACAGGGGTCCCACACCCCCCAAAAGTCACTCCCGTCACACAACAACCTTGAGCTCTCTTCCTCACGTATTTCCCCCTACCCTTTCCAGTCACTTCACAGCAAGGACATGAAGGACAAAAGTTCCACAAGCCTAAAGTAGTCCAACAAATGCTGATTTCTCAAAACAAGAAGTCAGAAGAAGCAGTCAGCACATTCCAGGGGCTCAAAATTCCCCATTCATCAATGGCTATGTCTTCCGACCAGGGGTGGACTGACAACTCATGGGGCCCCCGGGCAATAGGGGATCATGGGGCCCCTGTGTCCTTGCCCAAACTCAAAAAAGCCTATGAAAAAGGTACCAGGGGCATCTCATGGGGCCCCCTACTGACCCCGGGCCCTTGGGCAGTGCTTGAGTTTCCAAATGGTCAGTCCGCCCCTGCTTCTGACCACTTGTTGAGCTTATGTAGGACTTGTGGTGTTTTCCTCCTCCTTATGCGTGTATTACTCCGGGGATCCCTGGGAACACCTTAGTCGATAAAGAGAAGCCTCTAGAAATTGTTTTCCAAATCTAACTGGATTGACTGTTTTGGTGCAGTGCCCTACCAGCACACATTTACTATCACTGCACAGAGCAGACCTTCCCTCCACAAGCCTGATTTTAGATTTCAAGTGGTGAGTGACATCTCAGTATAAAGGCAAATAATTATACCATCCAAACTGAGAAATGATTCTGAGAAATGATAATATAAAGAGTAATACATAAAAAAATTAAAAGTGACTTTATTTTTTTCAGTTTCAGTATGTTCATTGGTTTTATAAATCAGCATGAGAAATCAAAAGCAAGCATGTAAATCGCCCATGCCGGGGCTAAATAAAGATCGGGTATTATAAAATAATCATCAAGGGTTACAATCATGGTAACCATCACTAAATAATTCTGAATCGTTGGGATGATACCGGGAAGTAGTAAATGCAAAAAAAGACACATCCCTAAGGCTTATTCACAGTCACCGCAGGGGTGGCTCTGCAACTGAACCCATAGGGTGGCAACTGTATGAACAAGAATGGAGAGGAGCCAGAAAAAAAGTAGAGGGGAAGAAGAAAAGATCATAGTCACGAGATAAGGGGAGGGAAGAAAAGGAACATATCTCAGACTCTGAAGCTCCAACGGAAGCAGCCACATAAGGCCCGAGCAGGCCAGTTGGAGTGAGGGGAACTCATAGGAGATTCATGATTCCCAGACCTTGAGAAATTTAGAGTGCGAGTCATTCAGAATACTGGACATCTACTCATGGAGCAACATAGTTGTCATGTGTGTCTTCACCCCTTGGAAGTTAAGGCGAAGGGTCTTCCAGGCCTGGGCTATGGTCCGTTTGGCTGAGAAAAAAAAGATAAGTAGCCAGCTTCTGCTGGGGTGCATATAAGCCAGGTATCGGACAACGCAGTAGAGCTAACTTTGCATCTTTGTAGATCGTTAGATGAAACGGGCTGGAGAAGGCTGAAAACCCTAGATCAGGACCCCAACAAGCAAGACCACCAGATATGCAAGATATCCCCCTATTGTCTACAATTATGAAAACATTTGTCATTACACCATAGGTAAACATGGGCGACTCAGGCAGGGACCCAGTACCACCTGAAAAAGAACCTTATATGCAGCTTCAAGCATATGTATGTTAAAAGAGTATTTGGCAACTGTTTTCCAAGACTTACTCCAGTCGTTCAGATCTTTGGGGACTGGAGGTCTCACTCCCATTTGGATATATAGGAGAGGGATACTGATGACAGGCATCCATTCAAGGAAGCATAGATGGCCCAGATGACGACAGGGGCCCCAGGAGCATTCTGATACGCTTGTTCAAAGAAAGTCTTTCGATATAGGTAGGTAGGCATGGGTATGGGTGCGGCATAGAGCAACAACCCAATGATTTAACTGAAGGAAACGAAAGTGCTCCTTGGCTGGGGCCTCACGTGTTTCTCAGATGGCCTCCCAGGACAGAAGGGAGCGGAAAGAAGGGAAGTTGTGAATCCGTGTGAAGCTCTGGAAGAACCACCAGGAGAATGCTCAAGGCTCTTCCAGGCCTGAGGGAAAAAGAGTTTTGAGCGATAGGAAGTAGCACTAAAAAAGTGGACATCAAAAAGGCTGTTTTATTTTTAAACACATTTTTTAGAAATCATCTAAAGCCAGAATTTTTTTTTTTTTCAGTAAGAAAGGGAAAGAACCACAGCTGTATACTTTGTTGTAGTCTGTGTCCTGTTGGAGAGATTTGCCTTCACTTCCTGTGTTGAAGACACCACAAGAATTGCGATAGAAGGGAAATCACATGTTAGGCATATCTAGAAGTAGCTGTCTGTCTTTCACATACTGCATAATGCCATTTTAACTTCTATAGGGTTCTGACAGCAATTCACACCATCAGCCATGTAAATCCAACTTGGCATTCCTGACACCAAGGATGGGATATCCACAGCCTTCACACCTCCCATCCTATTCAATCAGAATCTGCCTTGACATTTCATGGAAATTAGAATAAAGCAGAACTTCACTCTGTCAACACTGACTATTTTTAATCCTTATTCTGCTAACATTAGTAAATATATAGGAGAGAATATAAAATTGACTTGTTTTTAACTTTTTTTTACATTTCTTCAGTTACTTCCTAATTTCCATGCCTAGGCACATGATGTCATACATCCCAGGAGACTTCCGGAGGGGTTTTTCCAGCTAAGCACACCCTTCTACTAGCATGCCCGAGCTAAGGGCAGATGGATTCCCGGAACTAAATGCTACATGACTCATCTGCCCTTACTCAAGATGGCCACAGCCAGAAATGCTTGGAGGGTGTTTTTCTCAGTGATTTTGCAGCAAAATAAAGCATGGAGACACGGATGGATGGGGGAGTTTGCTTTGATTAATAAAGAATGAAATAGTGTTTTTGGTTTGTGGTGCAGTGTAGTTCCACTTTAAAGTGTTGGTGCTACCTGTGTGGATCTAAATGTTGGGGTATCTTCTGAAATGAACATTGCTTAGAACTGAAAAAGTGGTTTGGGTCTTGAGGACAAGTTTAATTAAATGTGACAAACTACTACTAGATATAGAATGACCTGGATAAATGAGAAGCTTCAGTCTTTTAGACCATTGTCTTTGGATCAGGTGTCCCCATTGGAATACTTCCCTTCACATCTTGTTCTGGTGACAACTTTAAAATCATGCATTTCCCATTTCTTTTAATGTTGGTGATAACGATCAAGGACAAAAAGGGTGACTCTCCCCAACAGGGACACAGAAAGTAATACCAATGTCATTGAATCTATCCAGCACCATACCCATTCATCCAATGATGGGGTGCTCAACTTGCATGACATTGTGTCATAGCTCAATTGGGGAATATCTGGAGTATCTTTGGCAATAGACCAAGCAGCTACATTGGTGTTAAGTTATCAATAGTTATGTCTCCTTGGTCAACCAGTAGGCATCCGTGGTGCATGCTGGGGAGGGTATAAATGTTGAAACATCCTTTGAAAGTTCTCTTTGCCTCTCTTTTGCCTTTCCCTCCTGCCTGGTGAGGAGGTGTATTCATCTTCTCTCTTGTCTTCCATGGGGTGGAGGGATGTACTGTTTTAAAAAGAGTTCCAACACCAGGGTCCCAATTCCCAAAATCCAGTCAACGGCTCCCGGACTTTGCTAAAGATCAGGAACTATGTATTAATGAGCATGCTCTCAGCATGGAAACCTTTGACATGTTTGTGGCATGTGGGCAAGGCCAATGCTTCCACTAGGCAAACTAGGTGGCCACCTAAGGCACACTGCACCTGGGCGCAGGACAGGCTGGCAGTCTCTCTGTGTGGGACACCGCCACATCATGAATGATCCTCCAGCTGAAAGGAGGGGCAGCAGACGGGAGGAAGAAAGGACAGAGGAGGATGCCCAGTGTCTGGAGCCAGTGTAGCAGCTGAGCTGCCTCTTTTCCAGTGTTACTCACAGACTCAGTCCTTTACTGCAAGCCGGCTGGCGGCTGCTGCTCACTGTGCAGTTCCAGCCCTTCTCTTCCAATTCATCAGCAGAGGCGGAGCTGTGCCTTTCAGAGGAAAGTAATTTTTGACTCTGATGCCTGGTGTCTGTGTGAGTGTGACCCCGCCGGCCATCCATCACATGTGCAATGTGTCTGCGAGTGATGACATCACCATCCCACAGCCTGCTCTTCTAGTGCCTGCTGGACCTGCTGATCAGTGTTGGTGGTGGTGTGTTGTGTCGAATCTGTCACTGTGTGGGATCACTCAGTTCAGGTGTTCTCTGTGTGTGTATGGGCCGGGCTGCCTGCTGTCACAGTGTTTTACCTCCCCCCATTGCCTGGGGAATTCAAGCCTGGGATCTGTCAGAGTGTGGATTCATTATCCTCCACTCACTGCAACTGTTACCCTGCCACTGCCAGCCACAAATACAGTCCATCCGTGATGCTGATTTTGTCTTTAGTATTGGTGCTGGCGGAATCTTATTGCTATTATTTTTGCAAATTAAAAAAAATCTCGAAGTTTCCTGTTTTGTTGATTTAATATCAACCCTGCGTGCGGGCATTAAAGCCCACCCTCTTTGCCACTGTAAATGTGAGGTTACCGTGGCTGGCGCCCAATTATTTTCCACCCAGCTACAAGCCAAGGATCCTATCCTGAAAAGTGAATGCATCTGGGGACTTAACCTAATGTAAGTGGACCAGCTTATTTGAAATGTACTAAGCCATTTGGGGATCACCTCACATGACTCAAGGGGTAATAGGGCTACACATGTTTACATATATCTAAAAATGGAGACAACACAGCAGTGATTCCCATGCTCAATGAGCAGATGTCCAGTATTCTGAATGACTCGCACTCTAAATTTCTCAAGGTCTGTGAACCATGAATCTGCTATGAGTTCCCCTCACTCCAACTGGCCTACTCGGGCCTTATTGGACTGCTTCCATCAGAGCTTCAGAGTCTGAGATGTCTCGTTCCCTTTCTTCCTGATTTGAATGGATCTACCTTGTCTGGCCAGGGGCTGGGGAGGCAGCAAGTCCACAGAGAAGCCCCCTGGGAGTGGTTGTCCAATGGGTGCTCTTAACACATGGGGATGGGATCCCACGTGTAAAAAGTGCACATGGTCATTGTTCTAAACACTTTTTCTGGGCTAGGCCTTTTGGCTAAGTCCAGGGCAGTTTTTTTTTGCTACGGGCCTCAGGGCCTAGCCAGTGCACTACTGCACGTCCATTTCTTTCTTTCTTTCTTTTTTTTTTCTTCACAGTTTGTCACTTTATCACTTTTGTGTTTGCTTTTTTCCCCTCACTGGATGAAGGATGTGGGTCCTTAGGCCCTGATGTCTAGGGAGAGGATATGTGGCCCTTAGGTTCCTTCCTCCCCTGATCCTTGGGGGGGTCTCTCTATGGGAGAACCCCTCGACCAAGTACAGTACTTGGTGCTTGGCCTTGGCTGACCACAAGGAAAGGAGTCCACCTGGCCTTTTGGCTAGGTGGATCATGTTGGAAACCTTTGTCCCTGTCAGGAGCCTTGTGCCCAGAGGGATCAGGGTAGAGGTCCTACTCCTTCGAGGGGTGGATTAAAAGCACACCCCTAAGTGTACTTTTTTGTGTTAGTGTGTTTGCACTTGCACATTTTGTGTACACTTATTGTGTTTTTGTTTTTGCACACCTCCGCAGATTAAAAAATTGTGTTCTAGCTCAATTGCAAGAAATAGCTGCCTATTTCTTTTAATCAAGGGATTTCCTGTAATTGACCAATAATAACCTGACAGGAGTTCAAACCTTTCACACAAAACTAAAAACAGAAAAAAAAAAAAAAACTAAACAAATGTCTATAAACTGTGTTTTACAATATACCCATACCAGAGAGGAAAATGAACACAGCAGTGATCCCGATCATCTACATAAAGCTAGTGTGCCAATAACATTTTGCGGTTTTTGGACTTGTTGGATTGCACCATCCATCAGTTGTCCATCACAGCGTCCGCAAACATCTATGGCTGTATGAAGTTCACTATATTCTATGGTTTTGTGGAACAAAAAAAGTTCAACTTCCATAGACATCTCTATAGGAGTAGACATCTTGGTTAAGACTCTTTAAGCTTCATAGTCATTCTACGTTGTAAAATCTTTCGGGCCTTTTGCTTTTAAATTTCGAAACTCAGATATGCAGTTCCTTGCACTCAGAGCCCACGGCTAGACCTCAAGGACAAACCATCTCTGTGGTCTCGCTTTCTATTCCAGAAATTCAGCAAAGAAATTTCTCTTGAACAATTCATCAACATGTCAAGACACGAGGCTAAATATAGCCTATTTTCTCTTTTACATGGATCTGGTTTTGATCAATTTTTCATCGACTTTACAAGGGCTGAAGATGCTGATGCCCTGAAGGACTGTGGGATGAAAAGCCATCACATGTATTGAGCTGGTCAGTGCTGGGAGATTTAAAGATCTAACTATAGAGACGAGATGGTGGTGGTTGGGAGGGGGAGGCTGAGAAAACTGGGCATTTTTCTATTCTGAAGAAGAGAAGACAGGAACCGGGAGAACTAATTTCCAAGAGCTCAACAAATTTACCCTTGGGCTCTGGTTTTGTAGGTTGTGTTGCAACAAAAGTAACCAGACAAAGATATTATACTTTACTGTCAACTACAGAGGCTCAGCCAACTGAGTAGAGTTCTTTAGAAGGAACATCCATCACATTGAATATGTACGAATATGAATATATATATATATATATATATATATATATATATATATATATATATACACACATACACACACATACACATACATACATACACACACACCCACTTACACCAGGGCTTGAAAAAGCTGCTCGCCCGCTCACCATATGCAAGGAGAAATTCTCTGGCGGCGAGCGCAGATGATGGAGCGGCTGCGCTCCAAGCCTCATTGTGAAGCAGAGTTCCGGTTTCCGGCTTCTTTGGCACCACCGCTGAGGGGACAGGTGCAGGAGAGGTCTGCTCTCCTCCGCTGAGAGGATACACCCTCTCCACTGCCGCGGGGGACTAAGTACTGTGCTTGTGAGGGACCGCCGAGCGGCACCACTAGCACTCCACCGGCCAGGCGTGCCCAGAGCGCGGAGTCTAAGCCCCAGGGTACTTGTTCACCAGAGCCCCTGATGGTGGGGATGGACTTGGAGTACCCCGGGACCAGGTCGCCACTACTGAGCACACCTGTCAGTGGTAGGGGTGTTCGCCAGGGGCTCCAACCAGGGAGAGCCAGATGTGAGGAGGTCGGGTGACCCCGATGGGATGGATGGCTGAGCAAGTGCGAAGTCAGATGGGCCGAGTTGGTAACGTAGAGGACGGTATGGTACAAGGGAGCGGACAGAGAATCATCGGGTCACACGCCAGGTCAGCAACAGCAGGTCAGATCTAATGAGGGGCATTCAGAAGAGAGGTCAGGCAAAGCAAAGGTCTGGGCAGGAGAAATCAGCAGGTTAAGAGCAATCCGGGTCAAATAACTTACTAGGCACAGGTTCAGATTCGCAGGATACAGGTAGGACCAGAAGGTACTGAATGACAGCTCAGGGACATTTAAATATCCCGCCCTGCACTGCAATTGGTGCCCAGTGGGCGGCCGTGGCTTCTACTGCGCATGCGTGAACTCGAACGCCGCGGCCGGCCCGGACCTAGTGCCCGTGTCCCTGCACAGGGCGCTGCACTGCGCCTGCGCCGGGACCATCGCGGCGGGGATCGAGGGGATCCCTGACATTGCCCCCTCCTTACGGGCAACCTCCGGATGCCCACCCGATCTCTCCACCACGGGTGGTCACAAAGAAACCTCCGGACAAGTCTGGGTGCATGGACATTATGGGCTGGTTCCCAAGAATTGTCCTCAGGGCCGTAGCCCTTTCACTTGATAAGAAATTGGGTCTGGCCCCCCCTTCTTCGGCACTTCAGGATTGTTTCCACCTCAAATTCTTCTTCCTCTTCGACTGTTATGGCTTCCGGGGGCCTGGATTCTCGTTCTGGGAAGGCATCAGGGACTACCGGCTTCAGCAGGGACACGTGGAAGACTGGGTGGATCTTGAGTGTCTCAGGGAGAACAAGTTCATAGGCCACTTCATTGACCATCCGCTTAATGCAAAAAGGGCCTATAAATTTAGGTCCCAACTTCTTCGAAGGTCAGAGCATCTTCAAGTTAGAGGTAGCCAGCCAAACCTTCTCACCGGGCCGCAACACCAGATCTCCTCTTCGTTTCCTATTAAAAGCCCTTTTGTAATCTTCTTGGGCCTGACTGATGGCTTCCTGTAGTTTCTTATTGTTCGAAGAGAAAAAAGTGCATCCTGTGTTGCTGGAACTGGGCATTACGGGACCAAATCCGGGAGGAAGACAGGGTGAAACCCATAGTTGGAGAAGAACGGGGACTGCCGTTCTGTTGCTGAATGGCAAGCGTTGTTATACGCGAATTCCGCCAAAGGGAGAAGTGGCACCCAGTCGTCCTGAGTAAATGATGCGTAACATCGCAAGTATTGCTCCAGGGTCTGATTGGTCCTTTCGGTCTGTCCATTGGTCTGAGGGTGAAATGCCGAGGAAAGGGATAGTTTGATATCCAGGGCTTTGCACAATGCCCTCCAGAATCTCGAGGTAAATTGCACCCCTCGGTCCGAGACGATGTCTTCAGGGACCCCGTGCAGTCTTACAACCTCTCGAATAAAAACTTGCACCGTCTCGGCTGCCGATAGATTCGCAGGATACAGGTAGGACCAGAAGGCACTGAATGACAGCTCAGGGACATTTAAATATCCCGCCCTGCGCTGCCATTGGTGCCCAGCGGGCGGCCGCGACTTCTACTGCGCATTCACGAACTCGAACGCCGCGGCCGGCCCGGACCTAGTGCCCGTGTCCCTGCAAAGGGCGGTGCACTGCGCCTGCGCCGGGACCATCGCGGCGGGGATCGAGGGGATCCCTGACAGTGCTCTTCCAACCTTCTGGTAACGAACTGGTGAAGGCCTTTTCTATTCCAGCATCACCATACCCTTGTGGCCAAAGCCACCTCCTTAAAGACACAGTTGACCAGCATTAGTGTGGAGGAACTTGAGTGTCTTGAACAGAGCCCTAATCTCAATGCTATCAACCACCTTTGGGATGAACTTTTGTTTCACAAAGATTTTAATAGGTTTTTAGGCTTTTGGGTTGTTCCAGAATAGTACAAAAAAAGTATAGTAAGGCACACGGAACGTCAGAGAGCACAGAGGTGCGGTCTTTAAAAGAATTCCACCATAATACAGAAAACAGAACACATGAATGTACTAGACTATGAGGCAAAAAGGCAAACACCCCATGGCTTATTCATAAGAAATAGAGAAAAGCTGGTTCCAACGAGGAGAGCTCCATGTTAGCTGTAGTGGGTACTTATATAGTTTTGAGGGGGAAGCAAGGCATCAAGCACTTCCTGAAGAAGTACTAAGGCAAAAGGGAGGAGAGTAGGCAGGAAACATGAAAGATCTGAAGGGCAGAAAAAGAGAGTGGAAGTGTTTGCTTGGGATGGGTGGAGGGGGAGGAAATGATGTGAGAGTAGAGCCCACGTGGACCAACAGACAGGGTGTGTAGTGGCAATGACAAAATTCATCAGACTTAGAGCAAAGTTCGGTCTACGTTCAAGTGAGCATTAAAGGAAATCCAGGGGTCCCAAACCTTTAGGAATTTGGCATGGGAATTGTCGAGGATGGAAGTGAGCCAGTGATGGAGGATAGTCCCTGAAACCTCAGCAAAATTGGTGATTAACCTTTATAATGATATGTTAACAGGTAGGCCTAAAAATCAACTTTCTTTCATGAAATGATGCTGGAGATATCAGATTATATAGACTCAGGGGTGGACTGACAACTCATGGGGCCCCCCGGGCAATAGGGGATCATGGGGCCCGTGTGTCCTTGCCCACATTCAAAGCACACCCAAAAAAGCCTATAAAAAAAAGGTACCAGGGGCATTTCATGGTGCCCCCTACTGACCCTGGGCCCTCGGGCAATGCCCAAATGATTGAATGGTCAGCCCTGCATAGAGTGCTGCATATATTAAAGAAGGGATAAGCCTCCTCCTCCAGTACAGACAGACTAGGATGAGTCCGTTCACATAGACATGAAGGAAATGTAGATGTGAGGAGCTGGACTCTGATCTCTCACCTAACAAAAGGTGGAAATGAGGCATGATAGAATGACTGTGGCAACTCCTCAAAAAGATGGGGGGACTCCCCAAGCAATAGGAACCAGCCAATTTGAAAAATTAACATGGGCTTGAATCACAAGAGTACCAAATGCATGTCTTAAGAGTCCATAATTCAGATGGTAACCAACACTTTGAGGGCAAACCCCCCCTCTTTACCAGGACTTTAATAATGTACCCTCTAAGTATTCCTAGCTCCATTTCCCATGCACATAAAAAACACTTAAATATTTTTAAAATAAAGTCTTACTTTTTAAGTTATTTAGCATTTTCTGCCTCATGACATCAGGTTCCTCCAATAACTATACAATGTCTGGGCACTTAGAGGAGGGTCTATACAGGCATCACATATCAAATCCAAATGTCCTTACCTAGAGGAACATATCAACTACATTTCCCATGAATCAATGGGAATCAAGTGACTATGTGGGCTTTGCTAAAAGGGTCTGGCTTGATTCCTAGTAAACGTCCAGTAGCACAAAACAGCAACTGTCCTGCAAATGCCTAAGAAAGGAGATGGTTGGACAAAAAGTCTTACAACAATTATATAAAAAAAATACAAATAAAAGAGTGTTTTTGGCCCAGGTAAGCACGTATCTTGCATATATAGTATTTCCTTCCTGGCTGAAATTCCCCTTTAAATTCCATCCAGAATCCATTAGGGCTGCAGTAGGAGATGAGCTGTAAGATTGCAACCGTGTGTCTTCATATCTGGAGAGCTGGTGGTGTCTATTGTCTGTTTAGGAAAGCCGCGCACGCTTTGTTGCAGCTGTATAAAATCCTGCATACATTCAGGAGACGCCGCTGCCTCTCCCGCTATCAGCCCCTCTGCCATGGACTTAATTGAATTGCTGCTCCCATTAGTAAACTGTCTCTGGGAAAACTGCAGCGGCTATTAAAGTGTACCTGTTATTAATGCTAAGGAGCCATTCTGTACTGATAGACGATACTAAACCGCACGCTATACCTTCCAGCTGGTCTTTTATTACCAAGATTTCTCTACTCTCCGCAACTGTTCCTTTGTCCTCCAGACCTGTTCGCTATGACCTCCAGACCTGCACCCTCCAACCTCCAGACCTATTCCTTCCAATCTCCAGACCTGTCCCATCCGACCTCCAGACCTGTCCCATCCGACCTCCAGACCTGTCCCATCCGACCTCCAGACCTGTCCCATCCGACCTCCAGACCTGTCCCATCCGACCTCAAGACCTGTCCCATCTGACCTCAAGACCTGTCTTCTCCAACCTTCAGACCTAAACTTCTGACCTCCAGGCCTATTCTTTTCTCCACACCCATCTCTCTATCCTTCATACTCACCATTCTGTCCTCCACACGTGCCTTAAGTCCTCCAGAGCTGTCTCCTCTGTCCACCAGAGCTGGCTCCTCTGTCCACCAGAGCTGGCTCCTCTGTCCACCAGAGCTGGCTCCTCTGTCCACCAGAGCTGCCTCCTCTGTCCACCAGAGCTGCCTCCTCTGTCCACCAGAGCTGCCTCCTCTGTCCACCAGAGCTGCCTCCTCTGTCCACCAGAGCTGCCTCCTCTGTCCACCAGAGCTGGCTCCTCTGTCCACCAGAGCTGGCTCCTCTGTCCACCAGAGCTGGCTCCTCTGTCCACCAGAGCTGGCTCCTCTGTCCACCAGAGCTGGCTCCTCTGTCCACCAGACCTGGCTCCTCTGTCCACCAGACCTGGCTCCTCTGTCCACCAGACCTGTCCCCTCCACACCCATGCCACTAACCTGCAGACTTGCTCTTCTGTTCTTCACAATATTTTCTCTGTCCATACTCCTCTCTCTGTCCTCAATGCCCACCCCTCTGTCCACCAGACCTGTCTCCTCTGTCCTCCAGACTTGTCCCCTCTGTCCTCCAGACCTGTCCCCTCTGTCCTCCAGGCCCATCCCCTCTGTCCACCAGACCTGTCCCCTCCACACCCATGCCACTAACCTGCAGACTTGCTCTTCTGTTCTTCACAACATTTTCTCTGTCCATACTCATCTCTCTGTCCTCAATGCCCACCCCTCTGTCCTCCAGACTCGGTCTGATTGAATACATTTTTGTATTAATACATTTTCAGAAAATCTCCATCTTTATCACTAATGTAAAATAAATAAATGTGTCAGTGTAACCATTTCAAGTATTTATTCTCTCTCAGTGAGATATATACCTCCCCTAACAATGCCATCATTTGCTTTTCTCTCCAGAATACGGCATTGTATTTGTTCAGGAATCATCATTTAATTCCTGGACTGAAATGCTAGCTCATATATGATACACTGTAAATCCTGGTGCCTGTGCAGCTCTTGGCTGTGTTCACAAATGTTTAGCAAAGATCAGCTTCTGCTGTAACCTCTCACCTTCTGACTCTCTGCAAAGTTACAAAACTGCAGTTTGATCAATGGGGAAGAAGAGACTGAGGAAATGCTTTTTTTCCATCTGCAGCAGAATAATGACATCATCTCAGCCTAGACAAAGTCACTGCCTGGAGCTCAAAGACGACTTTATTATATTATACAGGGGAGCTGTTTTGAAAAATGACCCTGTTGTATATTGTGACACATCAGAACGTTATTAAAAATCTTTACTAAACCCCGGAGCCGGCATTCACTATATCCACTCTCCCCGGACCCGGCATTCACTATATCCGCTCTCCCCAGATCCGGCATTCACTATATCCGCTCTCCCCGGACCCGGCATTCACTATATCCGCTCTCCCCGGACCCGGCATTCACTATATCCGCTCTCCCCGGACCCTGCATTCACTATATCCGCTCTCCCCGGACCCTGCATTCACTATATCCGCTCTCCCCGGACCCTGCATTCACTATATCCGCTCTCCTGACCCGGCATATACTATATCCGCTCTCCCGACCCGGCATTCACTATATCCGGTCTCCCCGGACCCTGCATTCACTATATCCGCTCTCCCCGGACCCTGCATTCACTATATCCGCTCTCCCCGGACCCGGCATTCACTATATCCGCTCTCCCCGGACCCGGCATTCACTATATCCGCTCTCCCCGGACCCGGCATTCACTTTATCCGCTCTCCCCGGACCCTGCATTCACTATATCCGGTCTCCCCAGACCCGGCATTTACTATATCTGCTCTCCCGACCCAGCATATACTATATCCGCTCTCCCGACCCGGCATTCACTATATCCGGTCTCCCCGGACCCTGCATTCACTATATCCGCTCTCCCCGGACCCCGCATTCACTTTATCTGCTGATCCCGGACCCTGCATTCACTATATCCGCTCTCCCGACCCGGCATTCACTATATCTGCTCTCCCCGGACCCCGCATTCACTATATCTGGTCTCCCCGGACCCCGCATTCACTATATCTGCTCTCCCCGGACCCTGCATTCTCTTTATAGGCGCTCTCCCAGGACCCTTTATTCACTATATCCGCTCTCCCCGGACCCTGCATTCACTATATCCGGTCTCCCTGGACCCTGCATTCACTATATCCGGTCTCCCCGGACCCTGCATTCACTATATCTGGTCTCCCCGGACCCCGCATTCACTAGATCTGGTCTCCCCGGACCCTGCATTCACTATATCTGGTCTCCCCGGACCCCACATTCACTGTATCTGGTCTCCTACAGTACACAGAACATGGAAATGCAATTATTTTAGTAAATATAAACTGGTAAATACCTTTTCTCATCAGCGGTATATAGCAGCCTTGTGACTTCTATCAGTGTCCATCAGAGCACTGGCCTGTAGGAGGAGTTTTCATTCTCCCCTGATTGTCCTGAAACTCGGGACTGTAGGACCCCTGAAACTCTCTAGCAACACATACTAAACTGAGCATGCACAGCTTGCCCCCAAGTCTCTGTTCTACAAGCAGATGGATTGGGGACAGAAGAGAAGGGGAGGATCAGAGAAGTCAGGATCAAACCTTCTTACACAATGCAGAGGATTAACCCCTTAGGTTCTACAGTGAGTATAACAAGCATGCTTTACTGCATCTACAGACTGATTTTACTGGTGTGGGTTTAGTAACACTTTAATGCAGAATGGTTAAATAAACAAATAGGCAAGCTACACCTACATATTACACCCGGTGATATAATGGACATTTTCATGGATCTGCAAAATGCCCATTGTCTCTAAAATACATGCCCTATCACTACCACTGCAAGCCTGTTTCAAGTTTCCTCCGGTGTGCAGCAGTTCAGCATTCAGAAGGATTGTAGGCAATTACCCTGGCTGAATGATAGGCCATAAGGCCACGTATACTAAGGGGCGTGCTGATATATCCGACTCGAGTTGTTTTTTTAAGGGTAATAAATAAATAATATGCAAATCAGTTTGCTCCAGGAAAAAATACAGGCAAGTCGGAGTCGGGCGAAGAGCGATCTGGTGAATATCTACAGAATAGGGAGGGCTCAGCAACAGGGGGCTGTCATGTGTGATTATATTTAACCTCCCGCTCAGATTAGAGAAGGGAAACAAGAAAATCTCTGAACTGCCGAGCCTGCCAATACCGCTCCGTGTCAGCTGTCAGGCGGACATGTCTCTGCGTCAGGCGCATGCTGAGACGGCTCCCAGAATCCTCTGCCTGTCAGGCTCTTATTACACACAAAAATGGATGAGCTGTCAGTTACTTTTTTTTTTATCATGTTTAAATAGAACGTTGCACTCATAATAGAAAGAGAAGAGGGGAGGAAAACATTGGGGGATACGAGGCACTATTCAATGTGTGAAGTTGAAAGACCACTAAACTGTGCTTAGGGCATGCTAAAATGACACACAATTGAATTGGTTGAGAGGCCATTTTTGAACTCCTCAGGGGCACTTTAAGGGCAAATTTCTCTTAATGACATAACACAGAGCAAGGCATAAGGAGGGGTTTCAGAGCGGGTTGGGAGGTTTTGAACGAGGAGAAGAAGTGAGGATAGAGTTACTGAAAGGGGAGGTGTGAGGATTGGAATGATGGCAGGGTGGTAATGAATGAGGAGATGAATAATGGCATGGAGTTGAGGAGTGAGGATGGTAATGTTGGAAGGAGGGAAGGAGTGAGAATATAAATGACGGCAGGGAGGTGAAGAGTGAAGAAAGGAATTTGGGGAGGGAGGTGAGGAGTGAAGATGGATTTGATGGCAGAGAGGTGAGGCACAATGATGAGATGGCTGGGAGGTCCAGAGCAAGGGTAGGAATGATGGTAGGGAGGTGAAGAATGATGATGAGAATGATGGTAGGGAGGTGAAGAATGATGGGATTGATGACAGGAAGGTGAGGAGCAAGGTGGAAATGATGACAGGGGGGTGGGGATCCATGATGGCATTCAGGGCAAAGAAGTGAGGTGCGAGAATGCCATTCATGGCAGGGTGGGGGTGAGGAACAAGGATGGGATTGGTGGTAGGGAGGTCAGAATTGAGGATGGGATTGATGGTAGGGAGGTCAGAACTGAGGATGGAATTGATGGCAGGGAGGTCAGGAATGAAGATGGGATTGATGGCAGGGAGGTCAGGAATGAAGATGGGATTGATGGCAGGGAGGTCAGGAATGAAGATGGAATTGATGGGCAGGGAGGTCAGGAATGAAGATGGAATTGATGGGCAGGGAGGTCAGGAATGAAGATGGGATTGATGGTAGGGAGGTCAGGAATGAAGATGGGATTGATGGTAGGGAGGTCAGGAATGAAGATGGGATTGATGGTAGGGAGGTCAGAATTGAGGATGGGATTGATGGCAGGGAGGTCAGGAATGAAGATGGAATTGATGGGCAGTGAGGTCAGGATTGAGGATGGGATTGATGGCAGGGAGGTCAGGAATGAAGATGGAATTGATGGGCAGTGAGGTCAGGATTGAGGATGGGATTGATGGCAGGGAGGTCAGGAATGAAGATGGAATTGATGGGCAGGGAGGTCAGGAATGAAGATGGAATTGATGGGCAGTGAGGTCAGGATTGAGGATGGGATTGATGGCAGGGAGGTCAGGAATGAAGATGGAATTGATGTGCAGGGAGGTCAGGAATGAAGAAAAGATTGATGGTAGGGAGGTTAGAATTGAGGATGGGATTGATGGGCAGGGAGGTCAGGAATGAAGAAAAGATTGATGGTAGGGAGGTCAGAATTGAGGATGGGATTGATGGAAGAGAGGTCAGGATCCAGGGTGGGATTGATTACAAAGAGGTGAGGCATGATGATAGCATTGATGGCAGAGAGTTCAGACCTCACCTACCAGCAATCAATCACATCCTGGCTCCTGACCTCTCTGCCATCAATCCCATCTTCGATCCTGACCTCCTTACCAGCAATCCCATCTTCGTTCCTGACCTCCTTGCCATCAATCCCATCCTTGTTCCTCACCTGAGGGAGGAGCGAGGGTGGGATTGATGGCAGGAAGGTGAGGAGTGAGGATGGGATTGATAGCAAAGAGTAGAGGAGTGAAGGCTTATGGGCAGGGAGGCGAGAAATGAGGGTGGTATTTATTGCATGAAGGTGAGGCACAATAATGGAATTGATGGCAAAAAGGTGAGGAACGAGAGCATGATTAATGGAAAAGAGGTGTGGAGCAGCGATGGTGGGATTGATGACAGGAAGGTGAGGAGTGAGGATGGCAGAGTGAGAGGGAGACTGATGGCAGAGAAGTGAGGAGCAATGTTGGCATCGATGTCAGGGAGGTCAAGAGCAAGGTCAGAGACCCAAAAAGAAAATGGTCTGAGTTGCTGTGTTGTCAGATGAGATGAATGTACCCCAATTAAATATTTATTCCCATAGAAATGTAAACTAAAAAGAGTAAAGTGTTTTAAGTATACCATTAAGTTGGCCACATACACTGATCCATTAAAAAAATTATGCGTGCAATGTTTAAATTACTAAAATATTACATTGTTGCCCTTGGCCTGCCTAAGTCTTAAACAGGCTGAAATTGGAGCTTCACGGACCAAGTTCACCTCTGAACCCCCCCTATTGTTCATTACACACGACAGAGCTAAACTACATCCTCGGATCCATTAGACCACAAACGCTGGAGTTAATGGCTGCTTTGAAATTAAAATAGCGGGTAATTATCAACTGAAATGGCTCTCCAATTCAAAGCGCCGCAAGAACCTAAGCACATCGTACATTAAAATGATGAGAAGCCATCCCTTCTGCATCAACATCGACCAAAGGACATAATGAGCTTAATGGATTAACGAGAATAGTTTGTGAACTACCAGCAGCATGGCAACTCGGATAATGTTCACCCGACTGATTCCACTCAAAGTTTAACTTTCGGCAAACTTTTTTGTTAAGATGTCCAAGACATTACAGCTTGTAATAGAAAAACAAAGAATATAATTGGCACTGGAGGGGTGTTAAATATGTTTTAAGTCCATGTATTTATCCATGTTGGAGACCATGTGAAAGTCCAAGAGGGAACACAATAAGTGGCATCAGCACCCTTAGAGCAAAGCTGAAACTCTGTAAGTAGAAGGAAGCAGAGGGGCACCAGACTAAGTACAGCATTAATAATGGATTAGTGGATGTTGCCTGCTCCACAACCCAGCCACGCACAGACCGCCTGGTATTGACTACCCACAGGAGTTGCATCCGGACATAACACTGACATGCCTGTCTTTGTCTACCTTCCAGTGAGTTGCCAATTGTATGGGTTTTTTTATATAAATTCCACTATTAATGCTGCACTTAGTCTGGGGCACCTCTGCTTCCTTGTAATACCAAACCATTTATATTTTTTATCCTTTCCAAATAATGTAGCAGCCTACACAATTTAAGGAGCCCTACAAAGACTTTATAAAAAAGAATTAAATCTGTAGTTATTATAGGTTGTTCCTGGGTAAAAGGATAGTTATATTTGGACATAAAAAATACATGATTGTGTATGTTAAGGTTTCCTCTTATTCACAGAAAACGTAGCCTATCCATCACTAGAAACCAGTGACATCACCGAGACCCTTCATATTCATGAGAACGCAGCCTATCCATCACTGGAGACCAGTGACATCACCAAGACCCTTCATATCCATGAGAACGCAGCCTATCCATTACTAGAGACCAGTGACATCACCGAGACCGTTCATATTCATGAGAACACAGCCTATCCATCACTAGAGACCAGTGACATCACTGAGACCCTTCATATTCATGAGAACACAGCCTATCCATCACTAGAAGCCAGTGACATCACCAATACTTCATATTCATGAGAACGCAACCTATCCGATCACCAGAGACATCGAGACCCTTCATATTCATGAGAAACCAGCCTATCCATTACTAGGGACCAGTGACATCTTTGAGACTCTTCATATTCATGAGAACACAGCCTATAAATTCACTAGAGACCAGTGACATCACCAATACTTCATATTCATGAAAACGCGGCCTATCTGATCACCAGAGACATCACCGAGAACCTTCATATTCATGAGAACACAGCCTATCCATCATTAGGGACCAGTGACATCATCGAGACCCTTCATATTCTTGAGAACACAGCCTATAAATTCACAAGAGACCCGTGACATCACCAAAACGTCAAATTCATGAGAACACAGCCTATCCATTCACTAGAGACCAGTGACATCACTAAGATCCTTCATAGTCATGAGAACACAGCCTAACCAATCACTAGAGACCAGTGACATCACCCAGACTCTTCATATTCATGAGAACGTAGTCTATCCATTCACTAGAGACCAGTGACATCACCGAGACCCTTCATATTTATGAGAATGCAGTCTATTTTCTAGAAACCAGCAAAATCACCAAGACCCTTCATATTATAGAATGTTATCTATCTGATCACTAGAGATCAGTGACACCATTGAGAAAGTTCATATTCATGACGATACATACAATCAGTATGGACACTATGAGTTGAAATAGGCAAATTTTCACTTTGCAAGGGACTTCGCTTCGTGAATCAGGTGAAGCTTGGGTATTCTAAAAGGAAAAATCTCTTGCAAAGTGAACAGGCTATTCACCCTTATTAAATCATCTCCTCTATGTACACAAACTATCCCTAAATTACATTACATTGTGATGTCCATGCACATACCCTTACATATTAACCTAATTTGGTCATGTACACCTAGACCAAGCCAACTAAATTACAGAAAAAAATTATATAGAACTCTTCAGTTCAAACAGAGGAATTAATTCTAACCATTTCCATTTATGTTATGTCACAAAGAAAGACTTTACGATTATAATTCTTTTTTTGGGGACGCCTGAATGATATTTACCATCCGGTGCTTTCCATCATTAGTAGTTATCACATTTGCGTTGGAAATGTTTTCTGGTCTGTATAAACCAATAAAAACGATCTTCAAACTGATCTTACCTTAGTAAATGCAAAGTGGATAATCTAGTATATGACAATTTTGACCCCACACTTGCCTTATTAAAGTGCACCTGTAGTTCTGGAGAAAACACAGTGCTGATGTTGAATATGGGAAGAAAGGTGGGCACCCAAAATGCACTAAAAGCCTTCATCCCCCTGTAATTCTCTACTATACTCTCTACTGGAAAGACTTCTCTTTTATAAAAAAATAAGTACAGGTGCACTTTAAAAGAGGTATTTAAGGATAGAGAAATGTTTTCCCAACTAACCATAAAGGGGAGCTATCCATTGCCCAGCCCTCAGCTCGTTAACTTCTACAGAAGAGCCAATGGAAGGGCTGTATGAGGTCTCGGAACTCAACTGAAATAAGCTGTGGTGAAACTGAATAGTGGTAATATGGACCTCTAAGTAACTTTAAATGCCTGCCTGAAAACAATTGTGACATCAGTCAGCTGCAGGCATGAGGAAGCATCTCCTCAGTCTCCTCTCCCCAAGAAATCAGATGCAACATTGTAACTTGTCACATATGAGGCTTCAGAAAGAGCATGATCTACATAAGGGCTATGTGACAGACCCAACTGGAACAGGGTCTTTTGGAGAAAACTGCCGGCTAGTCTCTCTAAGTTTGGGCCCTGGCATTTGAGGGGGCTCTATTCTTTGGGAGGTGCGAGCCTGAGGGACCTTTTGGGATAGTTTTTACTTTGGATTTAAGTCCATATCTCCTCCAGAAGACCCTCTCCCAGTTGGGTCTGTCACAGGCTGATTTACACAGAAGGGCAGGGTGTGGTAAAACAGGTGGTTGAGCCACAGTTTTCTCCCAATGAATGTAAAGAGTTCTCTGATGAGGTAAAGATCATGACATCCTCGCCTCTTCACCTAGTCCAATCAGAGAGCGCTTTGCATTCACTGAGAAAATGCAAAGTGATCTCTGAATGGTGCCCATTCCAAGCAAGGGACCTGCTGTATTCACAGGGCAGTGGTTTAGCATTTGACCTGGAAGCTATTTACTTGGATAATTGTAGTGATTTTGTTTTTTTTTAAGTCCACAAACGTGCAGCTAAACGAAAAACCCTTAAGTGTTCACAAAAAATGTGCAAGTGCAAAACACCACACGAAAAAGTGCACTTAGGGGTGTGCTTTGTCCTTCCCCCGAAGGGGATGGACCACTACCCTGATCCCCCGGGGCACGAAGCTCCTGACAGGGACAAGGTTCCCATTTGGTCCTCCTGGCCAAAAGGCCTGGTGGACCACCGTTCCTTGTGTCCAGCCAAAGCCAGACACCCAGTACTTGGTCAGCGGGCTCTCCCGAGGAGAAAACCCCCTAGGGACAGGGGAGGAAGGAACCAAAAGGCCACACATCCTCCCCCTAGACTTCAGGGCAGGCCCGAGGACCCATAGTGGATAATTGTAGTGATTCTAGAGTTAATACATGCAAACGAGCTCTGATCCTCAGAGACCAAACCGGAGGCTTGGGGCCCTGGCCTCTCCCCCACCTCGGTCACTTTGGTGACTGTACAGAACCTTGGGCCGATCAAATGTCTCCATGATAGCAACAAAATATTCTGGAGGTCTGCCCGATCAACTTTTGATGGAACTATGTAACCACTAGACATCACTGGAGTAGTGGTGAAGTAATGGCGACTTCCAGCTTCAAGAGGGATCCTACAGGTATGCATACATTAGTCCAAGCTGGTCCAATGAAACTGTGTAAAAAAATCCATACCTGGAATTCTTCTTTAATATGCTACAAATATAAAAATATATTTGGTGACAGGTCCACTTAAAAGAAATAAATAGGTATGGCAGTACTGTTCATGAGACTTCATGGAGACCTTTGGTGTCCTGTTTTAGTTATTGAGCTGGAGCCTTAACTTCCTAGAGGAACTCAGAAGAGTTAACCGTTTTTAGCTTCCTCGCAGTTTTGCAGAAAAAACAAATGTGATAATGAAATGTCATCCTAACACCAGCAGTCACCTCTCTCCAGACTACCTTCGTGCTTTTATTCAGTGATTTCTTTTGTTTTTTGTTTTTATTAATGGGCAGCCAGTGCCAACTTACCCGTCCCTTCTTGCGTCTTGCGCTTTTCGGGTCTGCAGCTTCGGATGACGTCGGGACTCCAGTGAGCAAATCCTGAGGCTCCCGCTGCAGATAAAAATACAGATAAAGTCTCACAGACGGTGTTCTGATTCACCTTGAATCAGACAACCATCGTGAACGTTCCCAAATCTCACATGGAAAGTGGTAGATGGAGCACAACAACACCAGACACTGGGGGCCCCTGAACAGATAATCTACCATGTTAGAACTGACACACACATACCAGTATTACAGAGAAGAGTACCTGTCATCTACACAAAGCGCTGTCCACTACCTTGAACTGCCTTTACAACTACAAAGAAATGGCCTATCGGTACACTGGAAGCCAGTGATATCATCGAGACAGCTGTTTGGTAAACCAACCCACTTCTCAGTATGATGCAGCCTGTCAATTCGCTAGGGGCTGGTGACATCACTGAGGCAGCCATTTTGTTAACTGCCCCATTTCTTGAAAGGGATTTGACTTTTATTCAATAAACACCAGTGAGATCATTGGGGGCCATTCTGTTGGTTGACTCTTTTGGCCTTATTCAACAATGAGCTCCTGTTATTAAGAGCTTTTAAGTGTAGTAACCCCAATTGGAATTTCCACTAAAGTCAGGTCATTACATAAAAAAAAAAAATCGGATTGTCTGCTAGGAGTTATTGACTTAAGAAGGAAGCCATTATCAAAAAAAGGCCATTCATTACGGCTGTTGATGAGCATGTGCCTCATGTCCTGAAGCTCCCAGAGAATTGATAAGGTGGTAGATGATGGGATGGCTGTCTATGTTCAGAAAATACCCCCTTCTGATTGTGTAGGTGACAAATACACTTTTATTGAGTGAACTCCGGCAGACAGCGTATCCATGCACTTTTTTTGTAGCGCCAATTATGTTTGTAACATAAAACACACAGAAAAGTTACCAAGTCAAACGTGGTCTTCTGGACTATTCAAAAAGGCACCACCTCATTGGTTAAGAGCTATTGGGTATCTTATGTACTCTCCAGCGCCTCAGGATATGCACAGCCAAAAGGGAAGCCAAGGGTACCAGGACAGCGACAACCAAAGGAAATGCTCCAGGGGTGCAGCCCTCCTCAGACGGGGAAATCAGCCACTGGATAGAGAGAAAACAGGTGGCGCTCACACCTAGTGCATTATCCAAGGTTTATTGTAAGGAGTGAAATAATAATTAAAACATACTCACAGACGAAGCATGTATCTAAAAAGCATAGAAAAATGACAATGATCACAACGGCAGGCAAGGTGTTCTCACTGTCAGTGCGGTCAAATGGCTGATGCGTTTCGGGGACGAATTCCTTTCCTCAGAGCTGATGACCAACCTCTGATGCTGATGTATGACGAATGGAAAGTAAGAGCCTTGCTGTTGGCAGCCATTTGACCGCACTGACAGTGAGAACACCTTGCTTGCCGTTGTGGCCGTTGTCATTTTTCTATGCTTTTTAGATACATGCTTCGTCTGTGAGTATGTTTTTATTATTTCACTCCTACAATAAACCTTGGATAATGCACTAGGTGTGTGCGCCACCTGTCTTCTCTATATCCAAGAGCTACTGGGTGTTTGATTTATAGCCCACTGAGATGGTTACTTTCTACATGTACAAATAGCATTTCATGACCGTGTTCTGGTTGCCTCGCCAGTGTATAAGAATGTCCTTTTCTACAAGTTCCTCTCATCCCAAACCATATTACAATAAATACCACTGAAAAAATGAACAACAGAGTATGCTATTGCAGTTAAAACATGGCCGGCTTACATACAGGGCTATGTTAGGTCTTTACAGTCCACCAATTACTTGGGAGATGGCTACTTGTCTGTAAAGTCCTGTGTCTTCCCTTTACAGGCCCCTACAGCTCCTTCACCTTGGATAGGATGTTGAAATCAGCCATAAACTTGCAAAAAATTCACAGGAAAGGCAACAAATAAAGGAAAGAAGTAAACACAAATGGTGAATGTTGTACTTTAGGATCTCTTGTCATGCTAGTTATCCTGATCTCTTGCATATACTAAGTGTCAGCAGATAATTTTTAGGCGCTCACTGATCTTATTCCATTTTATGCGATTAGAAACAAAATATAGAAAACACTTAAAAAGGCATATGATGGTCAGTATGAGTCATGTGAAACATGGCACTGCCAATCCCTCCACTGGCCTCCCATAGCCCAACGTATAAATTTAAAACATTAACAATAACATATAAAGCCATTTATAACTCTGCCCCAAATTACATCACCGATCTTGTCTCCAAATATCACCCAAACTGTCCTCTCTGCTCCTCCCACAACCTCCTGCTCTCTAGCTCCCTTGTCTCCTCCTCCCATGCTCGTCTCCAGGACTTCTCCAGAGCCTTCCCCTTCCTCTGGAACTCTCTACTCCAATCTATCGCCTACTCTGCCCACTTTTAGGCGTTCTCCAAAAAACGATCTCTTCAAGGAAGCCTATCCCGCCTTCAGCTAATAACAGAATCTTCTACTCCTCCTATCAGTTCATTCCACACAGTTATTTCCTTTTTTACCACCAGTCCCTCCCTCTCAGATTGTAAGCTCCCAGGATCAGGGCCCTCCTATCCCTCTTGTATTGAACTGTATCGTTGCTGTATTGTCTCCCTTTATATTGTAAAGTGCTGAGCAAACGGTTGGCGCTATATAAATGCTGTATAACAATAACAACAATATACTAATGGCCCAGTAGTCATTTATCCCAGGGAACCTTTCCTGAAGCTTTCAAACACAGGTCATATTTACCAGCTCAAGGCTGGAGGAACCCTGCAGGACCCAAACTGGGTGCTCTGGTACACCAAAGGTCCATGCGATGGGCCATCTCCTGGACAAGATCTTCCCTAATCAGCTGCCAGTTAAAAATTGCAATAACCCAAAAGTACGGCTTGTTCTATATGGCCTAAATCCTACACAGTGCTAGCAATTAATTGCTGAAAATTAAAAAAGGAGTATCATTGAACAAAAGATATTCCAGCAAGCTGAAAACAACCAAATAATGCTGCCTGTGTCTTCTATTGGATTTTGCTTATTACTGCAGTAGATTTGCCATTAATTGAACAGTATGTAGATGCTCCGTCCCAGAGAGATAATTGGGTTTCCTTTACGTCAAATAAAAACTCTAACAAAACAAAGTGGCGCCTGTCAAACTGGAAATGTCTTTTACGATGAAGGATGGGTTGGCCAAACGATACATCAAAATGTTTCTCATTAGGAAGCCATCAAGAGACAGTCAAAGCTCTATCCACCGGTTCGTACAAAAGACTTTAGTGTTCATTAACTGCTGGTAAGCTGTTTGGTGTACAAACGTGGCCAAAAGTTATGAGAATGACACAAATATTAACTTTCTCAAAGTCTGCTGCTTCAGTGTTTTTAGATCCCTTTTGTCAGATGTTCCTATGGTATACTGAAGTATAATTACGAGCATTTCATAAGTGTCAAAGGCTTTTATTGACAATTACATGCAAAGAGTCAATATTTGCAGTGTTGACCCTTCTTTTTCAAGACCTCTGCAATTCGCCCCGGCATGCTGTCAATCAACTTCTGGGCCACATCTTTACTGATGGCAGCCCATCCTTGCATAATCAAATCTTGGAGTTTGTCAGAAATTGTGGGGGGTTGTTTGTTCACCTGTTTCTTGAGGTTTGACCACAAGTTAGGTCTAGGGAGTTTCCTGGCCATGGACCCAAAATTTTGATGTTTTGTTCCCCAAGAGACTTAGTTATTACTTTTGCCTTATGACAAGGTGCTCCATACTGGAAAAAGCATTCTTCATCACAAAACTGTTCTTGGATAGTTGGGAGAAGTTACTCGCGGAGGATGTTTTTGTACCACTCTTTATTCATGGCTGCGTTCTTTGCGAGTGAGCTCACTCCCTTGGCTGAGAAGCAACCCCACACATGAATGGTCTGTGGATGCTTTACTGTTGGCATGACACAGGACTTATGGTAGCGCTCACCTTTTCTTCTCCAGACAAGGTTTTTTCCGGATGCCCCAAACAATCGGAAAGGGGAATCATCAGTAAAATTGATTTTCCCCCAGTCCTCAGAAATCCAATCCTTGTGTCTTTTGCAGAATATCAGTCTGTTCCTGATGTTTTTCCTGGACAGAAGAGGCTTATTTGCTGCCATTCTTGATACCAGACCATCCTACAAAATTCTTCACCTCACTGTGCGTGCAGATGACCTCACACCTGCCTGCTGCCATTCCTGAGCAAGTTCTATACTGGTGGTGCCAAGATCCCTCAGCTGAATCAACTTTAGGAGATGGTCCTGACACTTGCTGAACTTTCTTGGGTGCCCTGAAGCCTTCTTAACAATTGAACCTCTCTCCTTGAAGTTCTTGATGATTCGATAAATGGTTGATCTAGGTGCAATCAACTTTAGGAGATGATCCTGACACTTGCTGAACTTTCTTGGGTGCCTTGAAGCCTTCTTCACAACAATTGAACCTCTCTCGAAGTTCTTGACGATTCGATAAATGGTTGATCTAGGTGCAATCTTATCCTTGGCTGTGAATCCCCTTTTTATGGAAAGGAATGATGACTGCACATGTTTCCTTGCAGGTAACCATGGCTATACAGAAAGAACAATGATTTCAAGCACCTTCTAAAGCTTCCAGTCTGTTATTCTAAATCAGTCAGCATGACAGAGTGATCTCCAGCCTTGTCCTGGTCAACACTGACACCTTTGTTAACGAGAGAATCAATGACATGATATCAGCTGTCCTTTTGTGACAGGACTGAAATGCAGTGGAAATGGCTTTTTGGGGATTAAATCCATTATCATGGCAAAGAGGGACTTTGCAATTAATTGCACTTCATCTGATCACTCTTCATAACATTCTGAAATATATGCAAATTGCCATCAGAAAAACTGAGGCATCAGAATTTGTTAAAATGAATACTTGTCATTCTCAAAATGTTTGACCACAGCTGTAAGTGGTGGACTGTTATATCAGATGATCATATTTAGATTAAAAAGGAAAAAAGATTAAAGATCCATCTCCCACCCCCATCAAGCACTCATGACCACCTCCCATAGCTTTGCCCATTTGGAAGGTGTGACATTGCATGCGGCAATTTCATAGCTATGTTGGATGTCTCTTCCCCACTAGAACTCCCTCAAGCCTTACAGAAAGCCTGGGGGTCTTGGAACCATGTACTCCCTTCCAAACGGGTGAAGGGTCATGTGCAGGGGCGGACTGACCATTTGGAAACTCGGGCACTGCCCGAGGGCCCGGGGTCAGTAGGGGGCCCCATGAGATGCCCCTGCTACCTTTTTCATAGGCTTTTTTGAGTTTGGGCAAGGACACAGGGGCCCCATGATCCCCTATTGCCCGGGGGCCCCATGAGTTGTCAGTCCGCCGCTGGTCATGTGCCTCCTTCAAGCAACGACTTTTTTAGCAAGTGTTGGGGCGGTTAATTGTTTCCTATCTCCATTGGCAGAGAAAGATCAAGGTAAAGGAAATATTTAAATGGGTATTGAATTACTGAAGCAAAACACGTCCAGGTATGCTTTTTCAGAAGGGGTCAGCAATGGCATCTCCCATATTTCTCTCATAACAAGTATACTTTAAAACTCTTACTCCAACCACTCGCAGATTATTGGTGGTTTTACTTGCCCATTTCCACCAGGGTTACACCCCAAGATATTTTGCTTGTTGCATGATTAAAGCCTAACCTTAACCCAACCCCAACACTAGTCCATGCAAAGAACATTCCCTCTAGTCTGCTGAGAAGTGGGAACCAGGGGCGGACTGACCATTTGGAAACTCGGGCGCTGCCCGAGGGCCTGTGGTCAATAGGGGGCCCCATGAGATGCCCCTGGTACCTTTTTCATAGGCTTTTTTGAGTTTGGGCAAGGACACAGGGGCCCCATGATCCTCTATTGCCTGGGGGCCCCATGAGTTGTCAGTCCGCCCCTGGTGGGAACTACTAACTTAAAAGAACAAATCCCATAGAGAAGGCAAGGGATTACCTCATACAATTACCAAATTTCTCACGGTCTAAAGATAGCGCAAGAGTAAATCATGGTGGCTTTCAAAAATCCTTCTAAAACAGGTATTTCTAGGGGCTACAATATGATCAGCAAGTTAAAACCTGCTTTGCATGGAACAATATGGGATTATGCCGAGACATTCCTTATTCCAAACCAGTGTTATTGACAGAACAAAAGGCATCTTATTTACAAAATGATTAATTTATTGTTTAGGGCCGTGTCAAAAAAGCTGGAGAGAGAATTTCACCGGCAGTTTAACACAACCAGCAAAAGAAGAAAAAAATTGGATATTTTCTGAATCGATGTGCTGCCAGGATGTCAAATTGTAAGTAAGTACGGGGCTTAATGAAAGCTATATTAAATAATTTCCACGGATCTGTGCAGGTAGTAAGTGGATATGGCAGGTTATTTGAGGTAGTGTGTTGGCAGACATGAAATGGAGACTGTGAGGTAATTTTGAGATGATGGAGCACAGGGGAGGGCGATGGGATCAGGGAAGGATTAGATATTGTTTGTGTATGAGTCAAAGAGATAAACAGATTGGAGCATGAGGGATATTAAAATGTTCATCTCAAGCCAGGCTGATAAATCGGCATGGGAGCTATAATAGATCCTGCACTTAAAGTCCCTCAACAACAAAAGTTCTTGTTGCCTACGATAGCTATAGTCCCCCATTCTTTCCACCGTGTTGTGCTGAAATGGCAGTTTTTTGCTGCTACAGGCAAGAAGAACTCTTCATCCTGAAACCTTTCTTCATTTGATTCAGTTTTTTCATGAGCTCTCATGGGTCAAACCTCAAGATCCCAACATCCAATCAAGACTACCCGAGCCTGGCCTAGGCTATAGTATGCAAACTCTTTCGAAGTACTTGGATTTCAGCCTAAAAACATGGATCACTCTTCAGTTAAAACACAATAAAAGCCAAATGCAATCTGGATAGATATCCTGCAACCTCGTCTGGTGGAAATTGACATTGTTTACAAATTAAACCTCATCAGTGAGGTGACAGTGAAGGCAAGTACATCGCCAGCACACCAAGGATCTCCAGAATGGGTCCAAAGCTTTATTCATTGATAACATCATGGTAACAATAGCAGTGTTTCTGAGGACCCCTTTATCAGTCATGTGACAATGAAGGACATGTGTCAAAAGATCATACTTGGAAACTTTCCAAACTTGGTGTGCCTGAGGTTGGGGCGTGGCAAGGGTGGGGCAAGAGCAGCGGCCAGTACCGTCACTTGTAGTGAGCAGCACCAAAATAGAAGGGTTTAACAGTGCCAAGCATAGAAAAAGGAGTGTTCCTCACAATACCTGGTCTACAAAAGATCAATTATTAGAATACATGGGCAACATATCTCTACTCATGACAATAAACAAGCAACAAACAAGCAATGGAGAAAATACACAATCCCGTTCATTGTCTTTTTGTTTCCTGAGTCATGGGTGCACATTTGTGGAATTTCCTATACATATTACCATATTTCAACAAACTGTTACTGCAAAAGTAACATTCTTGAGGAGAATCATTTCATCAGCAAACTACCTTTTGATTTAATTGGCTTACATAGAGGTGTGAAGTTTTGAGGTTTGAGGCTCTGTTGGCCAAGTTGCTCACAAGACTGGATTTACCTTGTACCCTTTTCTCATCTTCAACTCTAAGTATTCCTTACTGACCCCATTGCCAGGTCTCAGCATATAACCTTCAAACTTTTTTGTACTCCCTCATGTTCTTTACTTCAGGTCGCTGGACCCCCATTAATCCCTATGTACCCCCTGCTGTCCCCACCCATCTCTCAGTGGCCTGTCCTTGCAACTCTTTGAACACCCTCCTCTACTTCACCTCTCAACACCCCTCCTCTATCCCTATGTGCAAACCTCCTGCCACCACCCATCTCTCATTGCCTCTTTCTTCCAATTTTGTGTACGACTTACTCTGCTCTGTTCTTCACTTCAGCTCTCCATGTCCCCCCTTTATCCCGATGTACAAGACTCCTGCCCACACCCATCTTTCAGTTCTCCTTCCTTACAACTCTTTGTACTCCCTCCTTTTCTTCACTTCAACTCTCAGCACCCCTGTCTATCCCTATGTACCTTCTTCTGCCCCCACCCATCTCTCAAAGCTCCTTCCTTACAACTCTTTGTACTCCCTCCTGTTTTAAATTTTCTGCACCCCTGTCTATCCTTATGTACCGCCCTCTTGTCCCCAGTCATCTCTCAGTGCCCCTTCCTTCCAACTCTTTGTATTCCATCTTGTTCGCCGTTTCAGCTCAGTGCACCCTGTCTATCCATATATATATATTCTTCTTTGTACTCCATCTGGTTCTCTACTTCAGCTCTCTGCACACCTGTCTACCCCTTTGTACCCCCTCCTGCCCCCACCCACCATCTCAGTGCCCCTTCCTTCCAACTCTTCGTACTCCATCTGGTTCTCTACTTCAGCTCTCTGCACACCCGTCTACCCCTTTGTACCCCCTCCTGCCCCCACCCACCATCTCAGTGCGCCTTCCTTCCAACTCTTTGTACTCCATCTGGTTCTCTACTTCAGCTCTCTGCACTCCTGTCTACCCCTTTGTACCCCCTCCTGCCCCCACCCACCATCTCAGTGCCCCTTCCTTCCAACTCTTTACACCCCATTCTGCTCTCCACATCAGCCCTCTGCTGCCCTCACTCGTTTATCTGTGCTGCTTCCTGCACCTTACATCAACTCACCAGTCCACCCCATCCAATTGCTTTTCCATTTGCTCCAGGAAAGTTGGAGGAGAGAGCATAGATCACACTTCCTCAGTGCCCTCTCCTTTGGCTGTCTGACAAGAGTAGCGACACTTCCATGACTACCCATCAGCCTAACATTGGGCACACCAGAAGGCGCTCCCAGCAATCCAGAAATCCAGCAGGAACATTGGAGTCTCTGGGAGAGCTCTCAGCTATGCAAAAGACCTCCAACGATACTTTAGAGACAGAGCTTTGAAGGTATTTGTGCCATATAGATGCCATTTTCCCCCGATGACCCTTTTCTGCTACTTTTTAACTGATTTAACAACTTACAGTAGATCAAAATCCCAAACTTTTTATTTAATTAACAAGTAGAAAAGGGTTAAAATCCCTATCTCATCCCTACTGAGAGGATACAACATGAAATGTGTAAAGAGATGCAATGCCGTTAGACCGTTGTCACTGGAATCGGTGTGCCCTCTATTCCTGTTCTGGTAACAACTCAATGTCCACCGGTCACCAGTACAAATAGAGAAGGTGAATTACTCCCGCAGGGGCATAGGTAGCAATAGAAACAGAGCTTCCTGTCCATTCCCTATCTAAAATGAAATAAAACAAAAATATCCTGGCTTTACATATTTTAATGACTTTGGTTTTGGGATGTCTTCATTTGGGGGGACTTCTCATGAGTCACAGGATAACCGCCGGCCATTATTTCCATAGGTGTCCCCATGCTGGTACTCCCATATATCAGAGCAGGAGCATACATGAAGAGCCACCTTGCTTGGGGCTCTTGGCTACCAAATATAGACTGGTATCTGACACTATTTTTTATTTTATTTTTATTTATTTCAGGTACTTCTATAGCCCCCTCAATTTACGCAGCACTTTACATATATATTGTACATTCACATGATACACAGAATATAACTGGATATAACATTTATAGGTAAAGTTGATCCAGGGAATATCCGATTGCCTCTCGGGGGATCAGGAAGGAATTTTTCCCCAGCAGGAGAAAACTGGATCAGGCTTTGCTGGTTTTTTTTTGCCTTCCTCTGGATCAACAGTGGGCATAGGATTAAAATTTTTTTTTGGTTTTTAATGGTTAAACTGGATGGACTTTTGTCTTTTTTCAGCCAGACTAACTATGTAACCTCAGTCCGTAACCCTCAAGGGGCGTACAGTCTACAGTCCCTAACTTGCATTCATACATACACATACTGGGGACAATTTAGACAGGAGCCAATTCACCTACCAGCATGTCTTTGGAGTGTGGGAGGAAACTGAAGTACCTAGAGGAAACCCCCGCAGGCACAGGGAGAACATGAAATCTCCAGGCAGGTGGTGCCATGGTTGGGATTCGAACCAACAACCCCAGTACTGCCAGGCAGAAGTGCTAACCATTTAGCCACTGTGCTGCCCATGCGTGTTTCATTTCGAATTGATTTTCAGACGTAAATTTGATTTTCAGAGATTCGGATGTATACGAATGGACATAGTAAAAAATGACAACAAATCCAATAAAGAGTTATAACAAAGTTAACCAATGCATTTGTTTCATTTCATTCATTCAGATGATGTCACATGATGTGACAGTAGTTCGGGCCCATGGGGAATTGAATTCAAATGTTTTCGATAATTCAGATTCGAGTAAATTTGTAATTAAGTGTTCTTGCATAGCAAGGAACACTTATTGTTATCTCACATATATATTCTTATTATTATTATAGCAAATTTGCCACGCTAACTCCTCCCACAGTTTTTACACTACAAAGACAAGTAATATATCAAAACGTGCGGATTGTTCCCGATCGGATTGCTATTACTTTGTGGAACGTTTCGCCGAATCGTTCAAGAAATATCGCGGTTTTTGTGGCGAAATTTTCCCATAGGAATGAATGGTGCATGTAGAGTGGGAGCAGAGCACAGCTACAGGGTGGAAGGAAAAATCAGAACATGATTTGTAAACTGCCATCACTCTGTCATTTTCAAGCCCACCTACACATATCTTATATCAAAACGTTCAGCTAACCCTGCTGTCACTAAAAATGTTCACGGCTAGGACATACTCCTGATAGTTTTCACAATATGACCATTTGTTTGCACCTCACCCTTCCCATTGACTTTCATTGAAACTCCACTCTAGACACAAGAAATTTTAAGGGACGTTTTTAAACTGCGACTGTGCCTTCATTTTTTATCTTTCAGAGACATACTATACATCAAAATTTAGCTCAGTTTCTTGTGATTCTTGCAATACCATGCTCTTTGCAGTAGCATTTATACTTTTAAAACTACAAGCGTTTGAGGATGGCAATTGCCAGTGAAGTTGGCAAGTTTAAACAGTGTGTTTAGAACAGACTTGCTGACATTCCTGACTGAGTGAGTTGCTATAGTAACCAAAGGTCACTCAAGAGGCAGCTGAGTCTCCAGGCTAATTGTGAGCTGCAAAATACAAGCTGAAATCCATTTCTCACTATCAGGCTTGCAATGTGCACTGCTTACATTTCATCATTACTTGGTAAAGGTTACTTGCAAGAACACTTTACACAATTTCCCCAGAAATTGTAGCTTTTCTAGTTCTTATTATTATAGCAAATTTGCCACGCTAACTCCTCCCACAGTTTTTACACTACAAAGACAAGTAATATATCAAAACGTGCGGATTGTTCCCGATCGGATTGCTATTACTTTGTGGAACGTTTCGCCGAATCATTCACGAAATATCGCGGTTTTTGTGGCGAAATTTTCCCATAGGAATGCATTGAGCAGCAGAGCACAGCTAGAGTGTGCAAAGGAAAAATCTGAAAAATTAGAACATGATTTGTAAACTGCCATCACTCTGCCATTTTCAAGCCCACCTACACATATCTTATATCAAAACATTCAGCTAACCCTGCTGTCACTAAAAATGTTCACGGCTAGGACATACTCTTGATAGTTTTCAGGATATGACCATTTGTTTGCACATCACCCCTCCCATTGACTTTCATTGAAACTCCACTGTAGACACCAGACATTTTAAGGGACATTTTAAACTGCGACTGTGCCTTCATTTTTTATCTTTCAGAGACATACTATACATCAAACTGTAGGTATTTTCCTTGTGATTGTCACAATATAAACCTTTTCACAGTAGCTTTTATACTTTTAAAACTACAAGCGTTTGAAGATGGCAATCGCCAGTGAACTTGCCAAGTTTAAAAAGCCTGTTTAGAGCACAGCTAATGACATTCCTTACAGAGTGAGTTGCTATAGCAACCAAACATGACTCACACGCAGCTGAGTCACACAGGCTGGACTGTGAGATGGTAAATACAAGCTGAAATGCATTTCTCCCTCTGTCAGGCTTGCAATGTGCACTGCTTACATGTCATCATTACTTGGTAAAGGTTGCAGCAAGAACACTTTACACAATTTCCCCAGAAATTGTAGATTTTCTAGTAATGAGTTGTTACAGCAGAATCCCCCCTCCCCCCCTCTCCCTCCCTCCCTCCCCCCCCCCCCGATCTTTCTAGGTAAGAAAACTGTCATTTTATGGGCAGTTGCCGTGGTCCTGCTCCCATGTCCAGCTATGGCATGAAAAGTCAGTTGGGAGCTCTCATAGGCACCCTGGTGACAGTTAGGATTTGAATGTTACTGGCTGAACCTGCTCATTTGCATATCGTTGCAAAGGATTCTGGGAAATGGGTTTTGCCACCTCAGGGTTGATTAAATCTGAATGATTTGTGTTTTTAGTTGGTTTATAGAGCCAGAAAGCTTTGGAAGTGAAAATAAAAGCCAAAAGAAAGATTTTAAAGTTAAATTCAAATTTGACTCTCCATAGCTTGATATTTTGGTAGTTCGGGCGGTTTATAAAGACTCGGAGCGTACTGAGTAGATGGAGAGGTTGGGAAAGCTCAATGGACACCAGGTTAGGATCTCTCTAGGGCCGTTTCAGTGCCACCGAGGTGAGGATTCCTCTGGGGGAGTACATTGATACTGATGTGAGGATCTCTCTGAGGGAAATTCAGTGATTACTGACAGGAGTGATGCCAATAGGAGGATCTCCTTGGGGAGCTCAGTGATACTGACAATGAGGATCTCTCTGGGGAAGTTCAATGATACTGATGTGAGGATCTCACTAAGTGACACTGAAGGGCAATACAAACTTCTCTGAGCCTAGGCCCCGTTCCAGAACACTTGGAAGTTGAGCGTTGTTCCCTGCCTCTCTTTTTTAGGCGTTCCTGCATGGCAGACCCCTCCCTGTTATCTCACATATACATTCTTATTATTATAGCCAAATTTACCCCCCTAACTCCTCCCACAGTGTTTACACTACATAGACAGTAATATACGTAAACGTGCGGATTGTTCCCGATTGGTGGGCTATCACTTTGTGGAACGTTTCCCCGAATGGTTCACGAAATATTGCCGTTTTTGTGGTGAAATTGGTCCCATAGGAATGAATGGCGGAATGTTCAATACTAGAGTGGGAGCCGACAAAAGCTAGAGTGTGAGCTGAAAAATCAGAACATGATTTGTAAACTGCCATCTCTCCCTCATTTTCAAGCCCACCTACACATATCTTATATCAAAACGTTCAGCAATCCCGGCTGCCACTAAAAATAGGCCATAGTCCTGATAGTTTTCACAATATGACCATTTGTTTGCAACTCACGCCGCCCATTGACATTCATTGAAACTCCACTCTAGCCACCTCAAATTTTAAGGGGCATTTTTAAACTGCGACTTTGCCTTCATTTTTAATATTTCAGAGACATACTATACATCAAAATGTCTTGCGAGTTTCATTTATACTTTTAACCACTTCCCGACCGGCCGTTACATATAAACGGCCGGACGGTGGCACTGTAGGGTCGGGTGGCCGTTTATAAACGGCCTCCCCGCACCCTGCTTGTGCGCGCTGCCTGGGAGCGCGCAGCACCGCGATCCGGTGCCCGCTGTGTCCTCCGGACACAGTGAAACACCGATCGTCGGACGGGACCTCTGTACGAGGTCCCGATCATGTGATCACTGATTGGCCAGTCAGTGATCACATGCAAAGTAGTAAGCAAGATGTCACTTGTGACATCATTGCTTACTACGTGTGAAATCTGTGAATGATCACAGAGGTCACATGGTACAAGGCTATTCACAAAAGCCTTGTACCATGTGACAAGCTGTGACCAATCACAGCTCACTCAGTACTTCTCAATGAGTGCAGGAATGCACACAGAGAGAAAGAGAAATGATTGCTTTTACATCCTATATGGGTGTAAAAGCAATCAGTGTAAAAAAAAAAAATCTTCATCACCCCCCACAAGTAGTACAGTGTCACCATGGTAACACTGTGCTGCTAGGGTGACAGTATGTAAAAAAGTATGTAAAAAAAAATAAAAAATAATATAAATAAAATAAAAATGTAAAAAAAAAAATGTTTAAAAATTATAATTTTTGGTTATAAACTAATTTGGATTTTTTTTTTTTTACTAAAAAGATAAAAACGGAATAAATTTTGGCCAAGATTTATGATGAAATATTATTTGCAAAATTTTATTAAAAAAAACACTTTTTTTTTAAATTTTTGGACATTTAATTTACATAGCAAAAAAAATACAAATCCGAGGGGTGAATAAATACCACCAAAATAAAGCTTTATCTGTCTCAAAAAAATGGTAAAAAATTAATTTGGGTACAGTGTTGCATGACCGCGCAATTGTCATTCAAAATGTGATAGCGCTGAAAGCTGAAAATTGCCCTGGACAGGAAGGGGGGGGGGGAGGAAAGCTTCCGGACTGGAAGGGGGGGGGGGGGGAGGAAAGCTTCCGGACTGGAAGGGGGGGGGGGAAAAGCGTCCGGACTGGAAGGGGGGGGGAAAGCGTCCGGACCGGAAGGGGGGGGGGGAAAGCGTCCGGACCGGTAGGGGGGGGGAAAGCGTCCGGACTGGAAGGGGGGGGGGGGAAGCGTCCGGACTGGAAGGGGGGGGGGAAAGCGTCCGGACTGGAAGGGGGGGGGGGGGGAAAGCGTCCGGACTGGAAGGGGGGGGGGAAGCGTCCGGACTGGAAGGGGGGGGGGAAGCGTCCGGACTGGAAGGGGGGGGGGGAAGCGTCTGGACTGGAAGGGGGGGGGGGGGAAGCGTCCGGACTGGAAGGGGGGGGAAAGCGTCCGAAGATGTTGAAGATGGCAACCACCAGGGAAGTTGGCAAGTTGGAGCAGTTTGTTTATAAAAGCCCCTCTAAGCTTGCTGTGACTGAGTGAGTTGCTATAGCAACCAACGATGACTCACCAGGCAGCTGAGTCACCAGGCTGGACTGTGAGCTGCTAAATACAAGTTGAAATGCATTTCTCTATCAGGCTGGCCATGTGCACTGCTTACATTTCATCAATCACTTGGTTACGGTTGGATGCAAGAACACTTCACACAATTTCCCCAGAAATTGTACCTTTTCTAGTTTAAATTGAACTTGTAATTGTCACAGTCAGGTCAATTCCACAGTCTAATGAAATTCTTAGGTTTGAAAAATTCGAGGCCGCCGATATATTAAATCCTTCCGAATGGTTTCAATATATCAATAATGAATCCATCCAAAATATCGAAACAGAAAATGAATACATAGCAATCTTCTGAAAAAAATGCTAAATTTTTCAAATCCACCTGGACCAACGAATATACGAAACGAAAGCTGGAGATACGAAACAAATTCTGAAAACGAATAGGCGAAATAAAATTCTTCAATAAACAAATGAATCCGAAACAAACATTTACGATGTGCACATGTCTGACGGAGATTTCTGTTTTTATATTAGGATTCGAAAAGCGGATATTAAATTCGGATCGCTTTACCAGCTGCCATAATGAAGTCCTGGGGCACTTGGATTGCGCACAGAATTAATCTATTGTTCGCTCATTCAACGTGGTTTACAATGAATTCCGCTCCTCCCATGATATCTTCCTCTCTAGCTGCCTCATCACCTCCTCCCATACTCGCCTCCAGGACTTTTCCAGAGCCTCTCCCATCCTCTGGAACTCCCTACCACAGCATATCCGGTCAGCCCCCACCCTGTCTGCCTTTAGGCGATCTTTGAAAACGCACTCCTTCAGGGAAGCCTACCCCACCTTCACCTAAGAACTGTACTTGAATCACCTCCGCCAGATCATCCCCCGCAGCTATCACCTTTTGTATCCCCTCCCCCTTCCTTTAGATTGTAAGCTCCATGAGCCGGGCCCTCCTATTCCTTCTGTACTGAAATGTATTGTAATTGTACTGTCTCCCTTATATTGTAAAGCGCTGAGCAAACTGTTGGCGCCATAAATCCTGTATAATAATAATAACTTTTGCTACCAGGGGCGGACTGACAACTCATGGGGCCCCCGGGCAATAGGGGATCATGGGGCCCCTGTTTCCTTGCCCAAACTCAAAAAAGCCTATAAAAAAGGTACCAGGGGTATCTCATGGGGCCCCCTACTGACCCCGGGCCCTCGGGCAGTGCCCGAGTTTGCAAATGGTCAGTCCGCCCCTGTTTGCTACCTGAATTTAGCTGCTGAACTTGCTGCCCGGATTTAGACGCTCATGTAGTTGCTGAACTTTCCCGTATTTCATTGTTTTCGACTTAGGTGACCCCATGTCCTGAAAACTGGGAATATTTAGTAGATAGTGTTTTTTTTTTTTTTTTTTAGTCTTCTCTGTAAAATATTTTTTTCACTTAATACCTAAATTATAACTTTCAGAACTAATGTAGTTACGGCAAACTGTAATTACAGGGAAGGCCTTCAGCTTCTACATAAACGCATTTCAGCTGTAACGCACGACACAAAAGCCATAAATTTAATCCTAAGAAAACAATGTGACAGTTTTATTATATAATCTTTGCATGTAAGGCTATAAAAAAAAAAAAAAAAAAAAAAAAATTCTCAGTATTACAAAAAAAAAAAAAAATAGACACTTGAGGAGCAAAAAGAAAAAAAAAGTTCTAGAAAATATAATTTTTATCAGTAGGAGCCCAGATTCAACAATGTAACCGGTTTATTAAAACGGTATTAAACCCAAACCAAAAATATATATTGCAGCTTACCAATAATTAGATGTGATGGCCGCATTACTTTTTTTTCCCCTCTGTTTTCACCTGGTGATCTGGCCAGTTACACATCTCCTGTGTTAAAGCGCCCCCAATATGGAGGAAGGAGCACAGGGGGCACCTTTGGACAGCAGCACTGTGTGGAGGGAGGGGATTGTTATATGGACTAGCAGATTCCAGCTAACCAAACTCCAGCTAATACTTTACAATCAGGTAGAGCAAACATTTGTTTTCCTTTTTGGATAAGTAAAAGCTGATCATTGTAAGCACACCTGCTAGTGGTAAATGGTTTGTCTCATCTCTGTAACTGATGCATTCTTCAGGAGAGCTTGTTCTTTTGAAAAAAAAAGATAACAATAGACTTACTGGCTGGATCACTTGGTGAAAACAGCAGAAAGAAAGCCTAAAAAAGAAAACTAATGCAGCCATCACATCGAAGAATTGGTAAGCTGCAATATAATAAATGTTTGCTTTTGAGTAAAATACCTCTTTAAGTCAGGAGGGAAAGGTGGCTGTTTTTTGCAATTGTCTGGTTGGCCGTTAAGGTTTCCATTGTGTCCAACCAAAAACGTTGCATTTAAGCTTCCCGTTGCCCCCAAGCACCAACTGCCCAGCAGAATAACAGCTGACATCTGGATGGGCAGTACAGACAGTTCATGTTGCAAAGTCTTTAAAGTGATTCTAAAGGCTGAAGGTTTTTTACCTTTATGCATCCTATACATGAAGTTAAAAAACCTTTTGTGTGCAGCGCCCCCCTAATACTCAGCTAAGCCCCCTCTTGATCCAGCAATGTGCACTGGAGTCTCGGCTATCCCAGGACTCCCTCTCCTCATTGGCTGAGAGAGCGGCGGGAGCAATTGGCTCCCGCTGCTGTCAACCACAGCCAGTGAGCCAACTTGAAGAGAGGGGGCGTGACCAAGAGGGGGCTCCGGGTGTGAATGGACACACGGAGCAGCAGGTGGCCCCCATAGCAAGTTGCAGGAGGGAGGGGCCAGGAGTGCCAGAGGGGGACCCGAGAAGAGGAGGATCTGGGCTGCTCTGGGCAAAACCACTGCACAGAGGAGGTATGTATCGGGGCGGACTGACCATTTGGAAACTCGGGCAATGCCCGAGGGCTCGGGGTCAGTATGGGGCCCCATGAGATGTCCCTGGTATCTTTTTCATAGGCTTTTTTGAGTTTGGGCAAGGACACAGGGGCCCCATGATTTGTCAGTCCGCCCCTGGTATGTATAGACACTTTTTCTTTTTAACCACTTCCAGTCTGGTCCATGTCTATAAACGGCCGAACGTCACCCGCATTCACTGCCTGTGCACGCTCCCTGGGAGCACATGGCACCACGATCTGGTTTCCGGAGGAACACCAATCACTGTACGGGACCTCTGTGTGAGGTCCCGATTCATGTGATCACCAATTGGCCAATCAGTGATCACATGAATAATAGTAAGCAAGATGTCACTTCCTGACATCATTGCTTACTACGTGTGAAATCTGTGAATGATCACAGAGGTCACATGGTACAAGTCTATTCACAACAGCCTTGTGCCATGTGACAAGCTGTGACCAATCACAGCTCACACAGTATTTCTCAATGGCTGCAAGAACGCAGCCAGAGAGGAGAAATTATTGATTTTACAGCCTTTATGGGTGTAAAAGCAAGCAGTGTAAAAACAGAAAAAAAAAAATCATCACCCCCCTCAAGTAGTACAGTGTCACTATGGTATGAGTCCTGCGTCCAAGGGCTAATGCCCACTTGCTTCTGGAGGCAATTCCTCCGGTAAGCAGGTGGAAGGACTTGATGGTGGTGGAGCACTGGATTGACGCATTGGATTGCTGGGACTTATGGTTCACAAATAATGAACTATTTGGAATACAGATTTGTATTCCCATGTTATGTCATTATAAGGTCTGTGCACACTTTACACTAAGGTGTCACTGGTTATTATCTGTGTGCTATGATATCAGAGGGACTGTGCACCTAGTTTATTATAGTAGTTACACTTTAACATGATAAAATAAATCTGATGCTAAATGCTCTTCAATATCTCCTAAGCTGTGACCGGTACAAACATTCCATTCAACATTTAGGTCAGGTTCCCCTTTAACAACAATATTGCCGCTTTCAGGCCAAAGGGTTAACACGAGATGCCTGAGAGAAGAGAATACGAGTTTAGTAAGTGCTCTGGGCTCGCCGCAAGCTGTGTTTTATTATTCTGTCCCCTCTGCGCTTTCCGCATCCCTTTTTCAATCGCTTTGGGGGATTAGAGGAACATACACAAGAGCGAGGACTTAAACCTTGCAATATTCAGTTCATTGTACGTTGGCTTAAACCTTTCACATCCACACTCATTAAGGATGAGCTTACTGTATACATTTCTCTCTAAGCTGCGTGATAGAAAAAGAATGAGAATCCGGGGACGGCATTACGCCGGAATCTCACTAAACCGTCTCACAAGACGTTAAACGAGGTCCTCGGGTTTAAGGTGGGACATCTGTGCTGCTTGGATGAGATGGGATCCGTTTCTCAAGAAAACGGTTTGTATGGAAAAGTCCTGATGACCCAAGGTCAATAGCAAGCTTTGTGACATATCATGGCCGATATGATGAATACATGGCTTCCAGTAGACTGTGGTGGGCGCAAAAATTGGGCAGCACTAAACAGGGGCGGACTGACAACTCATGGGGCCCCTGGGCAATAGGAGATCATGGGGCCCCTGTGTCCTCACCCACACTCAAACCACACCCAAAAAAGCCCATGAAAGGTACCAGGGACATCTCATGGGGCCCCCTACTGACCCCGGGCCCTCGGGCAGTGCCCGAGTTCCCCAATGGTCAGTCCGCCCCTGGCACTAAATGATCTGTGACAACCGCAGCCCCCTCACAGATGTCCTCATTATTACCTTCTAAGGTAACTCTACATGGGCCAACCCTTATGTAAAATTGGGTAAAAACTGGACAATTATGGCCATCAATAAAAGTGTAGCTAAAGCAAAATTGTTCAAATTTTGAATAAAGTAGGGAATAGTTAGAGCCCCTCTTTTTTGCTTTATGGTGTTCCATTGGGGATGGCATCATGTCAAACGAACAAGACCTTAAACGAGGTCCACGGGTTCAGGGTGGGACATCAGTGCTGCTTGAATGAGATTGGGTCGATTTCTCAAGAAAATGGTTTGTATGAAAAAGTTTGGCTGACCCAAGGCCAATAACAATTTTTGTGACAAATCATAGCGGACATAAGTGGCTACATGGCTTCTAGTAGATTGTAGTAGGCACAAAATTGGATAATACTAAATGATCTGTGACAACCTCTAAGGGATGACCTTGATTTCACTTCCTAGGGTAGCTCTACATGGGCCAACCCTTGTTGTAAAATTGGGTAAAAATTGGACAATCAATAAAAGTGTATCTAAGGCAAAATTGTTCAAATTTTGGATAAGGTAGGAAATGGTTAAGTTTTTTTTTTCTTTGCAGTGTTTCATTGGGGATGGCATCATGTCAGAATCTCACAAGACCTTAAACAAGGTCTGAGGGTTAAAGGTAGGACATCTGTGCTGTTTGGATGAGATGGGATTCACTTCTCAAGAAAATGATTTGTATGGAAAGGTTCTGCTGACCTGAGGTCAATAGCAGGCTTTGTGACAAATCATGGCTGATATAAAGGCTACATGGCTTGCAGTAGAGGCCAGAGGGCACAAAATTTGTCAGCACTAAATGACCTATGACAACTGCAGGCCCCTCATAAGCATCCTTGTTATGACCTCCTAGGGTATCGCCATATGGGCCAACCCTTGGGTCAAAATTGGACCAAACACAGTCATCAATAGAAGTGTATCTAAAGTTAGAACATTCACATTTTGGATAGCATAGATAATGATTAGATCCTTTCTTCTTTGCGGTGTTCCATTGGGGAAAGCATTATCCTGGAATCCCATTAAAGCATCTCACAAGACATTAAACAAGGTCCATGGGTTAAAGGTGCGACATCTGTGCTACTTGGATGAGATGGGATCCATTACTCAAGAAGTTGTTTGTATGGAAAAGTTCTCCTGACCTGAGGTTAATAGCAAGCTTTGTGACAAATCACGGCTTATAAAAGTGGCTACATGGCTTCCAGTAGGCCACAGTCAGCACAAAATTGGGCAGCACCGAGTGATCTCTTAAAACTGAAGCCCCCTTATCCTCATCATCACCTCCTATGGTAACTCTACATTGGCCAACCTTGCTGTGAAATTGGACCAACTATAGCCATCAATAAAAGTGTGACTGTTCACCTTTTGGATAGAGAATGATTAGAAATCCTTAGCTTTTTTTTTTTTTTTTCTTTGCTGTGTTCCATTGGGGACAAAATTATGCTGGAATTTCCCTAGATCCTAATGAGGTCCAATGTTCGTGGTGGGACATCTGCGGTGCATGGATGAGATGGCACCCTATTCTCAAGAAAATGGATTGTATGGAAAAGTTTGTCTGACCTGAGGCCGAAAAATTTTGTGACAAGTGATGGCCAAAAAAAAACATCTACATGGCTTCCGGTAGACCGCAGTGGACACAAAATTGGGCACCACTAAGTGATCTCTTAGACACACAGCCTTCTCATAGATGTACTTGTTATCACCTCCTAAAATAACTCTACATGGGCCAACTCTTGCTTTAAAATTGGGTCAAAACTGGACCAACTACTGCCATCAATAAAAGTGTATCTAAAAGCCAAATTGTTCATATTTCTGAGAATAGAGAAAGGTTAGAACCCCTCAGTTTTTGTGTAGTGTTCAAGTGAAAAGATTTCCCTTAATTTCCTGTCTTGTATAGAAAACAGGAAGTAAGAGGAAATTTCTCTTAGACTTTGGGAACATTGATATCCTAATTTGAAGATTTGCTCTTCATTCCTGTTGTGGTGACCCATCTAATATTTTGGCTTTATCATCTGTCTTGGGGACAATGTTGACCAGAACACACAGGGAAGGTGAATTAATAATAACCTGATAGGAGTTCAATCCTTATCAAAAAAAGTTTGACTACACTACAAAGTATTACTGAAGGCAAAACTTTTTTTGGGGATAAAGCTGGATAAAATAGAGAGTGTAGTAGAGAGCAAAAAACAAAGCTCACCAACCTTGCGCATTACCTCAGTAGGCAATTAATACATTTATTAACCCCCCTGGAGATATTCCTGAGTGTAGCTCGGGGTAAAGTTTCAGCACCACAAGCGGTAACCCCCCCCGAGCTACACTCGGGAATACACTGCAGCATTGCACAGGGATTGCAGCACTAACCTTGTCCTTCGCTCCTGCGATGTCCACCCTGCAGTGTCCCCGGCCATCTCCTCCGGCCGATGCCAACATTCATCTTCTGGGTTCCGGTCCCTGTGAGTGTCGGGACATACGGGACGTGCAGGGGCCAGAACTGGCGGGAAATTTTAAAATGTGAAAAAGTGACATTCACTAAATACACTAAAATCACATAGTATAACATTCCTGTATCAACCCATTTCACATACATTTTGTCCCGAGTGCTTTGTCCGGCGCCCTGCCTACATTTTTACTGTTCTTTCTGCCCGGAAACTGAGAAACGTCCATGGCGTCCAAAAAGCGTCCCTTTAGGTCAGACGCGGTTTTAGACCGGCTAGAGAACAGCGATAGTAAATCAGAACCACTTGCAGAATTGAGTGATAATGATTGGTGGGGGAAATTCCTCATCAGACACTGAAAACGATTCTGCGACTTTGCTCAGTGATGTGCAAACTTGGCGCTATATTTAAAATTTCTGTGTTTTTGGTTTGATTATATTATTGAATAAAATGTATTATTATTATATTATTTTTTATGATTATTTATTATATTATAATTTATGATTTCATGTTTCAAGTTTTATCATCCCCGGGATGTTTACTAGACTCTTGTTCGGACAGATTTCAGTGAGTTATTCCTACAAATTACAGGCCTACAATAAAAAAACGACATTTCCATGCAAAAAAAATGTACCGCTTTGAGCACAGAAATACTGACATAATCAGACCGCTAGGGAGGTTAATAAGAAATATACTCACAAGAGTAGCAATATAAAAGTCATGTAACATCAAAAAGTGAAACACTGGGTTAGGAGACGCGTGCAAATCCCATCAGGAAGGGAGCTCTGAGGAAGAAGGGACCCCCTTCGAAATGCGTCAGCTTGACCAAGAGAGTATCTCCCTTCCTGATAAATGTAATAATTGCCTACTGAGGTAATGAGCAAGGTTGGTGCTCTTTGTTTTTTGTTCTCTACTACAGTGTTTATGAAGCTTCCCCAGCTTCGTGTTTGAGCCGCACAACCTTTGATCAGTGTTGGATGAACATTATACTTTCATCATGTTGTTCGATTGGCCTTCTTCTGATCTGGGTCTCTGAGCACAGGAGGTGTTGGATTTGTAAAATAGAGAGAGATTGGAATCCCTTCTCAGTTTTTTATTACTGTCTGTACCCCTGTGAGGGGGATTTACCCTCTCGGTTTGCCCAGGTGACCATTATTACCGGGAGTGAAAGTAAAAGAAAGTCAAAAATTTTAGGATGCCACCAGAACAAGTCTTCCAAATTGGGACACCTGCTCTGGGGACAACCAGGCATTTCCCTCACTCAGGATGGATTTGCAGTCAAGAAATGCCCGTAGCAAAAAAGAAAGAAGAAATGGCGCAGGGCATATATGACTAGGCCCAGAGTGGGGAAGGAGGAACAGAAAGGGTTAAGGCAGATCCAAGGGGTTTGTTTTGATAGTGGGGGTATTTGGTTGGTGAAAGGTTGAGAGTAGGTGGGGTTTCCTGCACCTTAGGGTGGGGGGTTTCAGTGAGGGGGCATCAGTTGAACTGGAAGTCAGGAGTGTGAGCTTCCCTCCCGCCCTCCCTGTTTTGGTGAGTATTGGGTCCCTCCAGGTAAAAAGGGGTTATGTTGGTTCCTGGGCGGTTGTTGGTCTTTGGAGGCGGTTCTTATCTTGGAAGGTAAAAACAATGGTGTGGGACCCATCGGTGGTATGGGATGCCCGGGGGACATTCCCAGTTAACCAAGGTTTAACTGGAAGGTGGTGGTGCTGCACTGCGGACGGTATGGTTGTCTCCGAGCTGGTTGGTTGCGGCTGGAGGCCTAGTGTATATGGTTGTCCGAAGGTGCATTTCGGATTGTTTGGGGGTGCCTTCGAAGACCAACAACAATTCTTTGGGTTTATGTTATAAGGAATGGTTGGTGTATTTAAATTTGTGTTGTTAATAAAAGGCCATGTTGGCCATTTACTCCAAAATTGGTGTCATGTGTTTTGTAAGTATAATTGGTTAAGGGGAAAGGGGGGTTTGTATGGAACGGTCATGGTGGTAATGGGGAGTGGACAAGTCTACCTCTGGTGCAATAGTCATGTCCTGTTGCAGCTATGGGACAGAAAATGAAGGGGAATATCCCCAATGGGACTTCGATGGCAACAAAGACTGTTAGGGGTTAAAATCCTTCCTTACTCTATCCAAAATGAAAAAAAAAACGTTCTGCCTTTAGTTCTAATTTAAGATTTCAATAGCGTGCAGCAGACATCAAAAGTAACCTGCATGAAGCCATTATACCAAGTTCTAACCAGCATGACTTGCATTTGCTTATTTGTAAAGACGCAACGATTTTCTGCAGAAAAATCCAATGCCAGCATTTAATATTACCGGTACATTTACATGTTTCTCCAAAAATAAACATTTTCCTTTGAGCCTCATCATTATATTTGAAGGCACCCTTATACTAGAACACAGTACACTAAGCATTCAAAAAAATTGATATAGAATTAATCTGGTGTGTGTGTGGGGATGGGGGGGGAGATAACTCCCTGTTATAGGGTGACAACGCTTGATCCTTGTCTCCCAAATTTGCTCCTGCGTTGTCACCCTTTTACTCAGGTTTCTGATGCAGACCCCAAGTGCTCGTTTCACCATACATTATCCAAGCATGGTCACCATCTGAAAACCCACCCTGAGAAATGCCAAGCCACATTCGAGTGCATGTAGATAGGAAGACGCTGCAGAAAATCAGCATCTCTGCAATGTCACAAGGGACAATTTTTTGATGTGGAATGCACAGAGCAAATATTATCCAGTAAGGGTCTACATCTGCTGTAAGTAAATAGAACTGCCAATGGTTAAAAATAAACACTTTAATTATGTTGCGTTCTCTAGAGCTCCTATAAGTACCTAAAGCCACAGGATTTTGTGTATAAAAGCCGCCATTAGCTGTTTGTTGTCACTTTAAGCCGATGTATGAGAATGATTTCTCCAGGGCTTATACATTTAATGATGGCTCCAGCACCCCCAAAGGCACACTTTTCCCTGACAGCACCTCATGATATACACACAATTACTACTCTAGCCAGAGGTGAGTCTTTAAGGAGAAGTTATGGGTCAAGGGGGGTCAACAGGACGACACTCACCGTGATTGTTCGCAGTGGAATAGTACTTCTCTAATTGCCCACATTGCAAGTTTTTATAAAGATACTGGAACTACAGCAGGGAAAAAAATAATGGCGGCCTGTTAACTGCAACTGGTTCTGTCCCAATAATGATGCTTTCAGCCTGGAAATCCTATGTCAATTAAGGTCTCGAGGGGCAATAGGAAAACAACAATAATTTCTCTCTCCTTATCTGAACCCTTGTCCCACATGATGTCCTTTCCAAAGGGTTGATGGCATTCCTCTACCATATTAACTCATAAGAATTAATTTTTCCCTTCCCCCCTACACTTGAATCTTTTTCCAGCATACTTGTGTCCCACATGCTGTCCTTCTCAAAGGGATGGTGACAATCCTCTACCATACTAATTCACAAGAATATAATTTTTTTCCTTTTCCCCCATACTGGTGTCCCACATACTGATTTTTCCAAAGGAATGAAGACATTCCTCTACCATTCCAACCCATAAGATATAATTTTTTCCCTTTCCCCCCTATACCTGAACCTTTTTCCAGCATACTTGTGTCCCACATGCTGTCCTTCTCAAAAGGGATGGTGACATTCCTCTACCATACTAATTCACAAGAATATAATTTTTTTCCTTTCCCCCCATACTGGTGTCCTACATACTGACCTTCCCAAAGGGATGAAGACATTCCTCTACCATTCCAACCCATAAGAAATTATTTTTCCCTTTCCCCCCTATACCTGAACCTTTTTCCGGCATACTTGTGTCCCACATGCTGTCCTTCTCAAAGGGATGGTGACATTCCTCTACCATACTAATTCATAAGAATATAATTTTTTTCTATTCCCCCATACTGGTGTCCCACATACTGACCTTTCCAAAGGGATGAAGACATTCCTCTACCATTCCAACCCATAAGAATTTTTTTCCCTTTCCCCCCCTATACCTGAACCTTTTTCCAGCATACGTGTGTCCTACATGCTGTCCTTCTCAAAGGGATGGTGACATTCTTCTACCGTACTAATTCATAAGAATATAATTTTTTCCCTTTCCCCCATACTGGTGTCCTACATACTGACCTTCCCAAAGGGATGAAGACATTCCTCTACCATTCCAATCCATAAGATTTTATTTTTCCCCTACCACTCTATACCTGAACCCCTTCTTCATACTTTGCCCCACATGCTGTCCTTCACAAATGGATGATGACATTCCTCTACCATTTCAAACCATAAAAAATATTTTTTTTCCCTTTCCCTCCCTTCCTTCATACTTTCGTCCCACATATTGTCCTTCTCAAGGAGATGACGACATTTGTGTACCATTCCAATCCACCAAGCTGTTTCTTTTTCACACTCTTTTCATCGCTAAAAAACAATCCACAAATGTAATTAATGAATTCAGATTTTTCATCTATAATCTCATTGGACTTGACCTTGAACTCGAATTTCAGCGTTTTTAAGTGGACTTTATGTTTCCACCACTGTTCTTTATATCTCCATTTTATGTTGCATGCAAAATGCATTCATAAAATAAAATGCAATAAAAAAATGAATTTATGTCTATCTACCTCAGTGGTTTCTAACCTCATTCCTCAAGTACCCCCAACAGGTCATGTTTTAGGATGTCCTTCACCTTGCACAGATGCTTTAAATTAATGCCAATGGCTTGGTATTTATGACAGCTATTTTACAATGGCCTGTTGGGGGTACTTTAGGTCTGGGGTTAGGGAACCACTGATCTACTGTAGCTAATGAAAGAAACTGTATTGGTATTATTCACCATCATAGTCTTGGATGTGAGTGCAGGAGAAAGAGGAGTCTTTGCAGCTTCTTTGTTCAGTCGCTGCGGAAAAAGCTGTGGTACTGGTTGCACATTTCATATATTATACAGCAAAAATATGTGGATCCTCCTCCAAATATTGAGCTCAGGTGTCTTCTGTGAAGGGAACTTCCAACCTTGTGGTAACAGTTTGGTGACGATAATTTTCTGTTCCAACATGGCTGTGCCCACCCGTGTACAAAGCCAGCTCCATCAAGACATGGTTTGACCAGTCTGATGTGGAAGAACTCAAGGGTTCTGCACAAATTCCTGACTTCAACCCTACTGAACACCTTGTAATGCAAATTGTGATCCAGGTCTTCTCATCCAACATCTGTACCTGACCTCACAAAGGGGTACAGACACTCCAAAATGTTGTGGAAAGCCTTCTCAGAAGTGTGGAGGCTCATATAGCCTTACAGGAAAGGATGGAGGAGCACAAGTCCATATGATAGGTGTCTACAAACTTATAGTGCATAAGCAAAACTTCCACATTCTGGTTTCAAGTGCCAGTATTATTCAGTGTAGCACAAACAAATGTAAACTAAAGTGTTTGGCAAACTATACCTGACCTCAAATCTTGGCTCCCACCCTATCACTAAAACCTAACCACTCACTCCTAAATATAACCCATTACATCATCCCTAAAACCCATCCCTTGAAATCACCCTTGCTTTAACTAGTACCCAAAATTAACAATTACTCCATCAGTCTATTCCCTAATGCCGAACCTCATCTCAAAAGCTAAAATGAGCCTCTGCAGGACCATATGTACCTTGTAGGGTGCTACTGAAGTCTACCTTTCTCACAGGATCTATACTCTGGTAGACACTGACTAGCAAAGACTTATGAGGAAATATGAGGAAACAGTAGAGCTGGTACAAACATGGCGATCCACGGTAAGACTGAAAAACACAGAATAGGGGATATAATATATACCACATATACACCCCATATATGCACAAAATGGTGACTCTGTGGCTTTGTGGATGTCCAAAATGGAAGTTACCCAGCCTGTTGCTCCATACATAGAAAAAAGCTTTTACAACCATCTGTGTACAGTGATGTCCATGGTCTTCATACTGGAGGATGCATACCAAGAAGGCTGCATGGCCCTCTGTATACAAAATGAAGGCTCCTTGCCCCCTGTATAAAAAATGAAGGTTGTATGACCCCTCTGCATACAAAATGAAGGCTGTATGGCCCCTCTGTATATAAAATGAAGGCTGCATTGCCCACTGTATACAAAACAATGGCTATATGGCCCTCTGTACACAAAAGGAAGGCTGCATGGTCTTTTATGACAAAAATGGAGGCTGCTTGACCTTTTGAGTACAAAATAGAGGACATATGGCCCCCTGAGCACAAAATGTATATATATATTTAATCCTTTTAGAAGGACAAATATGGATGCATGGCCTATGTACAAAATCTGGATTGCATGGCATTTTATGTACAAAATAAAGGTGATATGACCCTCTGAATACATCATACAGGTTTCATAGCCTTTTATATACTACACTGAAGATGCATCGCCTTCTATGAGCAAAATGGAGAATGCATAGACTCCTGAGTACAAAAAGGAGGCTGTATGCCATTCTGTGAGCACAATAGAGGATGGAGGCCTTCTAAGTAAAAAAACAAAACAAAACAAAAAAACAGAGGCTGCGGAACCTTCTTTGTGAAAAAAGGAGACTGCAGTGCCTTCTATGTAAAACAAAAACGGAGGCTGTGTTCCCTTCTTTGAACACAATGGAAGTTGCATGGCATTCTATTACAAAATAAAGTTGGTATGACCTTTTGTATACAGCATATAGGTTTCAGAACCTTTAATATCCAACATAGAAGTTGGATGGCCTTTTATGGGCAAAATTGAGCATACATGGCCTTTCATGAGCAAATGGAGGATTCATGGCCTCCTGAGACCAAAATGGAGGCTGTATGGCCTTCAATGAGCCCAATAGAGGATGTGAGGCCTTCTATGCAAAAAAGTGAGGCTGCATGGCCTTCTATGTACAAAACGGGGTGGCATGGCATTCTATGTACAAAACGGGGTGGCATGGCATTCTATGTACAAAACGGGGTGGCATGGCATTCTATGTACAAAACGGGGTGGCATGGCCTTCTATGTACAAAACGGGGTGGCATGGCCTTCTATGTACAAAACGGGGTGGCATGGCCTTCTATGTACAAAACGGGGTGGCATGGCCTTCTATGTACAAAATGGGGTGGCATGGCCTATGTAAAAAACGGGGTGGCATGGCCTTCTATGTACAAAACGGGGTGGCATGGCCTATGTACAAAACGGGGTGGCATGGCTTTCTATGTACAAAACGGGGTGGCATGGCATTCTATGTACAAAACGGGGTGGCATGGCATTCTATGTACAAAACGGGGTGGCATGGCATTCTATGTACAAAAGGGGGTGGCATGGCCTTCTATGTACAAAACGGGGTGGCATGACATTCTATGTACAAAACAGGGTGGCATGGCCTTCTATGTACAAAACGGGGTGGCATGGCCTTCTATGTACAAAACGGGGTGGCATGGCTTTCTATGTACAAAACGGGGTGGCATGGCTTTCTATGTACAAAACGGGGTGGCATGGCCTTCTATGTACAAAACGGGGTGGCATGGCCTTCTATGTACAAAACGGGGTGGCATGGCCTTCTATGTACAAAACGGGGTGGCATGGCCTTCTATGTACAAAACGGGGTGGCATGGCCTTCTATGTACAAAATAAAGGTGGTATGACCCTCTGTATAGCACATATAGGTTTCATGATCTATTATATACAACATGAAAGATGCATGGCTTGATGTATAAAAAAGAATGCTGTTTGACTTCCAAAATGGAACCTCAAATGTCTCTCCAAACTCAAAACGTAGGCAGCTTGGTCTTTTCACACAGAATGTGAAGATGACGTTGGTCTTCCATATGTTCACTACGTCTTTATTGGGACCTCTTATCTATGGCAGAGACTTTAATTTATGCACAACATTGTAACCATTGTAACTTTCGCTTTTTCCGCACGGCGTTGGCGGAGAGTTCTGGATGAAATGATTATCCTTCCCTTGTTTTATTGCTCATACAATGATACGCTCAGCCGTCCACATTATGTTTTTGGAGGAGAGCCAGCTGAAATATTAAAAGTGATATGATTTCATTTCTGCTGCCCGCCATTCTCTCCCATCACATAATTACCATGGATGAAGGAAATTTCCGAGGTGCACTGAAGCTCCAGAACTTTCCCCAGCTTTGTCTCTGATTTCCCCGGTGTGAGGAGGAGTAGGAAGCAGCCAACACTTGGCCTGATTTATAGCCGTGTAGGGCCAATCTTTCCACGTGTCTCTCTGGACACAATTCATTAAAGGCTGCCGGCTTTGTATTACAATAGGAAAGTCAATAAAAATAGCATTAAATAAGTGTAGCTCATTGAGGAGAACATGACAACGATGTAGGAGGTGCTGCAAATTACCACCTAAAGGGTATCTTCGTCTTCTTAAAGGGAACCTGTCATGACTTAAAATGGATGATCGGTCTGCAATGCAGACATCTGTTGAGAGATTTATCTAACTATTCAGTGTGCCATCTGGGAACCCTTCTAGACAGATTAGCTGACCATTCAGAGCCCAAGAATACATGGACCTCCAACTTCTGCTGTATAACTATCCAATGCGGGGCGTCAATAGCCAACAAAGAGATTTCCATTGAATAATAACCTGTGGGTGGGATGGGATACCAAAGCTCCTGGAAGGGACTTGGACAGAATATTTCAGATCGAGGAAGCAGCAAAGCCTGCCAGCAGCGCATACTATTTTAGGAGAAGAGGGTTATAGAGGACGGAGCGGAGTCCTCCAGCAGTGCAGAGTATTTCAGGAGAGGAGAGTTATAGAGGAAGGAGCGGAGTCCTCCAGCAGTGCAGAGTATTTCAGGAGAGGAGAGTTATAGAGGAAGGAGCAAAGCCTGCCAGCAGCGCAGAGTATTTCAGGAGAGGAGAGTTATAGAGGAAGGAGCGGAGTCCTCCAGCAGAGCAGAGTATTTCAGGAGAGGAGAGTTATAGAGGAAGGAGCGGAGTCCTCCAGCAGTGCAGAGTATTTCAGGAGAGGAGAGTTATAGAGGAAGGAGAAGAGTCCTCCAGCAGCGCAGAGTATTTCAGGAGAGGAGAGTTATAGAGGAGGGAGCGGAGTCCTCCAGCAGCGCAGAGTATTTCAGGAGAGGAGAGTTTTAGAGGAAGGAGCGGAGTCCTCCAGCAGAGCAGAGTATTTCAGGAGAGGAGAGTTATAGAGGAAGGAGCGGAGTCCTCCAGCAGAGCAGAGTATTTCAGGAGAGGAGAGTTATAGAGGAAAGAGCGGAGTCCTCCAGCAGCGCAGAGTATTTCAGGAGAGGAGAGTTATAGAGGAGGGAGCGGAGTCCTCCAGCAGCGCAGAGTATTTCAGGACAGGAGAGTTATAGAGGAAGGAGCGGAGTCCTCCAGCAGTGCAGAGTATTTCAGGAGAGGAGAGTTATAGAGGAAGGAGCGGAGTCCTCCAGCAGAGCAGAGTATTTCAGGAGAGGAGAGTCATAGAGGAAGGAGCGGAGTCCTCCGGCAGCGCAGAGTATTTCAGGAGAGGAGAGTTATAGAGGAAGGAGCGGAGTCCTCCAGCAGAGCAGAGTATTTCAGGAGAGGAGAGTTACAGAGGAAGGAGCGGAGTCCTCCAGCAGTGCAGAGTATTTCAGGAGAGGAGAGTTACAGAGGAAGGAGCGGAGTCCTCCAGCAGTGCAGAGTATTTCAGGAGAGGAGGGTTATAGAGGAAGGAGCGGAGTCCTCCGGCAATGCAGAGTATTTCAGGAGAGGAGAGTTATAGAGGAAGGAGCGGAGTCCTCCAGCAGAGTTATAGAGGAAGGAGCGGAGTCCTCCAGCAGTGCAGAGTATTTCAGGAGAGGAGAGTTATAGAGGAAGGAGCAGAGTCCTCCAGCAGAGTTATAGAGGAAGGAGCAGAGTCCTCCAGCAGTGCAGAGTATTTCAGGAGAGGAGAGTTATAGAGGAAGGAGCGGAGTCCTCCAGCAGTGCAGAGTATTTCAGGAGAGGAGAGTTATAGAGGAAGGAGCAGAGTCCTCCAGCAGAGTTATAGAGGAAGGAGCAGAGTCCTCCAGCAGTGCAGAGTATTTCAGGAGAGGAGAGTTATAGAGGAAGGAGCGGAGTCCTCCAGCAGTGCAGAGTATTTCAGGAGAGGAGAGTTATAGAGGAAGGAGCAGAGTCCTCCAGCAGAGTTATAGAGGAAGGAGCGGAGTCCTCCAGCAGTGCAGAGTATTTCAGGAGAGGAGTTATAGAGGAAGGAGCGGAGTCCTCCAGCAGTGCAGAGTATTTCAGGAGAGGAGAGTTATAGAGGAAGGAGCGGAGTCCTCCAGCAGAGTTATAGAGGAAGGAGCGGAGTCCTCCAGCAGAGTTATAGAGGAAGGTGCAGAGTCCTCCAGTAGGGCCATGGTGGGATCATGGAGGGAAGATAGATGGTATATACAAGTACTTTGAAGCTTCTCATAAACGGAGGTTTAGTACTGGATTCCGGATTAAATTGTTATTTTAAGGTGGAGCGCTTAGTGACACTTTAAAATATTAAAGTTTGCCAGAACTTTGAGAACAAAGGGGCAGTGGGGGTCAGTGAGGAACATTTAGCGGCTGGCAGACAGCTTGTTTTGTGCCTTCCAGAATATCCATAAAGGTTTATTTTTGGCGAGTGGAGAGGTGAGTCACAGCATTCATGAAAGGGCAGAACTGCTGATTAACAATAATCACAGCTCATAAAATGTGCAGGAAAATGATTTATAGAGATACATAGGATTATAGGAAATCCCAACGCAGCCTGCCGAAGCCGAAGAGAATTCAAAAGCAGATTAATGCAGAACAGACTGCGGGGAATCAGCAACCATGATACTACAAGTCCCACCGTCCTCCAGCGAATGTTTGGAATCATCCTAAACAATTTCCCTATTCTCCCAAAATAATCCATACACATCCACTACTTAATGGCCCTGTAATCTATTTTTCATTAAATCACTTCTTACTGTATTTTTTGACTCCTTGAAAATCCCTTGTGAGCTCCTGAACCTCTCCTTTTGCCCCCTTAACCTTCCCTGTTCAGAGTCACTTTGCATCCATGACAATCAGCCTTTTACTTCCAGCCAATCACAGGTTGAATTCTGCCCAACAACATTTAATTGCATGAAGTGTATCAAGCTTTCCCCTCCACACTTTTGGGACAATGCTGGGACTGCCATGCATTTGGGGTTCTTAGAGATCTAAAAAAGGACATCTCTAATGAAAGCATAAAGCAACCCAGGAGAACTCTCATAAGATGTTCTTTTTCTGGTACATTACTCCTGTGCATATTGCCAAATTTGAACCGGGGGCTCCCCATATTGCTTCAGAAGATGTACCTGGCTCCCTTGGAACACTCCAAAAATCAAGAAATTATAATTATGGGTCTATAACCTCATATAGTCAGTCCAGAACATCTCCCTTCCCAAGAACTCATAGGGAGCCTTATTAAGTAGACCTATAGCCAATCTAACCAAACACAAGCAAAGTTGGTAACCTTCATATTTCTAGTCTGCTAGACAGACCATTGCGAAAGCATGGAAAACAACCAATTATATGCTTTGAAAAAGTCAAACAAGCCAAAGAGCCATGACACAGGAAAAGATGGTAGCTAACTGAATGGTGCACATAAATCGTTCTTAAAAATATGGTCTCCTTGGATTGACCACCATCGTCTACCCTGGGAGGACTTCTTGTTGCGACACACAGCATCCATGCTCCCCTCCAGTTGGGTTCCCCTTGTACCCTGAACTCCCCTCCCCATTATCCTTTTCCCTCTTTCCTCCTCTCATTTCTTCCCCCAACTTCCTTTCTTCTTCCACTGATTTTTTGCACCATATACTTTAACCCAAACCTTGGGGGCCCCACTCTATTTTATTCCAACCTATCTTGCCATTATACTATTCAATGTCCACTTTCTGTTACTTGCTCCCAATCTTGGCATTCCCTTTCTCACAACACAAATCTATGCAAGAATCTCAAGTCCATTTATCTATTCTAAGAATTAACTATAATTTACCGCCCCATCTTTGCCCCACTGTCCCCTATCCACTTTCAGCTTCCGTTTTGCAGCTTTAATTCCTACTCATAGATAAGCACAGACAAACACATGAGAAGGGAACAGGAACAGTACTGCAGCAAGAAGCTCTTGTGAAAACCGGCCAGATCCACAGAGTAGCCGCATCTATCCGATTGCCAGGCAGCAAGAGCCACATGACCAGATCTGACCAGACCAATTTGATGACACCAGAGGTCCAGTGATTTGATATACAAAAAAAAAAAAAGATTGCGTATCTGGTGAGTGCACAATCCTTACATTTTTTATCACCTGGCTGTTCCAATCATTGGACGTCTGAGGATCATCCTGGATCTTAAGAGCACCCCTTTTTTGGACTGTTATTATTTTACACCTTTTTGTCACTTTATAGCCACCATCCAGTGGCTTTATTTTATTTGCACACAGTCACTATTTATTATTTGTGTTACTTTCAATTTCATCAGTGTCTGTTATTTTGTATAGCGCTGCACCTCCCCCCCTTATTTGAACAAATTCCTACTCATCGCCTCGAGCATTTCTTTCATTTGAAGCTTATGTTATCTGCTCAGATTCTTAAGCTAGCCATATACTAGTAGATTTTCAGACGAACGTTCATACAACGATTTAATACAAAAATTCTCATCTGTACGTTTACGGACTTGCCAAAAGTTTGCTTTTAATATTTGATTTTGGAGGGAATAGACTATCCTGATTGAAACTCGCATTCACTCTTTTTTTAAATTTGTTTGTTCAAGAAAGATTTTCCATCTTGCTCCTTTAACTCTTCCCATCACTGCAGGTAAAAACAAACATCGATTTGAACAAACTAAAGACTAGAAAATTGAAAGTTCTTAAAACAAAAATGTTTCATACTAAATTCTACTAGTATATGGTCATCTTTACTGCCAACCGTGCCATCTGAATGGACACCAATGAAACCAGTATGTACTGTTCTACCTCTTATTGAAAACTCAATGCTACTGTGAAAGAGAACCAAAAGCTAGGCTATACCTTTCCTTCTGAAGATGCTGCTTGCCTGGCTGTCTTTTGATCCAATGGCTTTTTTTATTCATCTTCGAGTCATTGACCTGGGATGCCAATCAGAAATTATGACTTTGCTCTGTCTTCGTGGTTGCATGCTTGCTAAGAGAACCATGCAAACTTCAAATGAAAAAATGCTTGGGGCAAGGAGTAGGAATTAAAGGCGGGAAATGTAAGGTAGGCCATAGATGATACAACTTTCACCCAAAGGTGAAAGGAAAGAAAGTTGCTTGATTCCCCCATCAGCACAGTCAACGTCGATGGGGGAATCCCTCCCTCAGCACTATTGTATTCTGCTGGCTGGCAGAACACACTGCTGACACCAGAGATCAGATTCAGCAAACTTCATAGTGAACTACAGATGAGTCCCCCTCCGAGTAGAGATGGGACCATCTGGGTTAGTCAGTTGACCCAGGCTGCTAACAAGCATGCAGGCAAAGATAATCTCTTATTGTAATATTTTGGATGCACAGTACTAAATATAGTTACAAATATTGGTTCAAAAAATTGTAACATTTAAAAAAAAAAGGGAAAACCCCTTTAAATACACCCATGGTGGAGACCTCACTTAAAGCAACCTTCCTTACCTTTGTGCACCCCTCTGGATAAAGTAGGTGGCAAGTCACTCCTAATATAAGCCCAAATAGAAGGAGTCTTATGTACTCTGAAAGGCACGGGCTCACCGATTCCATTCACGGGATTGATTAATAGCTTTGAGAATCTAATGGCATCTTAAAATAAAACGCTTAATGCATCTCCTACAATACATTGGCCGCATAATTACATACTAAAGAGTTTGCATGAGCTGCAGCTGAGAGCATTAATTGAAAACTGCAATTAGGAACTACGGCTATTTTTAAAGGCACTTACAAAATAACCAAAAAAAAAAAAAAAAACTCAAACCAATATTAATAAAGTATAATTATATTGCAATTATTATTCCATTAACATAACATTTAGCAGATTGCAGTTTACCTATATGTGTCCCTTGCTTGCCATCTCCAGTGAAGTATTCCTCATCTCAGGAGAATAATATTAATATTGAAAGGAGGGGAAATATATTAAAAAGTTGGATAACCATAAGGAAGCTTGAGCAGAAATTCAATAAAGAGCTCAATCAGGGAGAGGTTAGATCGCCAAAATTTACATAGCTTTCACTTGCCTTCATCTTACTGAAGGACTCTCATCCTTGACTCTAAGACGTCTTCCATGCTGTTCCTCTGGTCTGAAGCCCCTCCTTCCCTAGTCACCCTCTCTTATATCCTCTCCAAGACTTCTCCATGTTGTTCCTCTTGTCTTGGAGCCCTTCCTTCCTTAGTCACATCATTTTACTGCTCTCAGTCTTCTCCCATGCTGTTCCTCTCATCTTGAAGCTTTTCCTTCCCTAGTTACAATCTCTTATCCTGCTCTCCAAGACCTTTCCCATACTGTTTGTCTTGTCTTTGGAGCCCTTTCTTCCTTAGTCACCATCTCTTATCCTGCTCCCCAAGACCTTTCCCATACAGTTTGTCTTGTCTTGGAGCCCTTCCTTCCTTAGTCACCGTCTTTTATCCTGCTCTCCAAGACTTTTCTTATGCTATTCCTCTCATCTTTAAGCCCTTCCTTCCCTAGTCACCATCTCTTGTTCTGCTCTCCAAGACGTCTCCCATGCTGTTCCTCTCATCTTGGAGCCCTTCCTTCCCTAGTCACCATCTCTTATCCTGCTTTTGAAGACTTCTCCCCATGCCCTCCATCTTGGAGCCCTTCCTTCTCTAGTCACCATCTCTTATTCTGCTCTCCAAGACTTCACCCTTGCTGTTCCTCTCATCTTGAAGCCTTTCCTTCCCTAGTTACAATCTCTTATCCTGCTCCCAAAGACCTTTCCCATACTGTTTGTCTTGTCTTGGAGCCCTTCCTTCCTTAGTCACCATCTCTTATTCTGCTCTCCAAGACTTCTCCCATGCTGTTCCTCTCATCTTGGAGCCCTTCCTTCCCTAGTCACCATCTCTTGTCCTGCTCTCCAAGACTCTCCCATGCTGTTCCTCTCATCTTGGAGCCCTTCCTTCCCTAGTTACCATTTTTTATCCTGCTTTTTAAGACCCCCCCCCCCCATGCCCTCCATCTTGGAGCCCTTCCTAGTCACCATCTCTTATTCTGCTCTCTAAGACTTCACCCTTGCTGTTCCTCTTCTCTTGGAGTCCTTCCTTCCCTAGTCACTTTACTTATCCTGTTCTCCAAGACTTCTCCCATGCTGTTCCTATTGTCTTGGAGCCCTTTCTTCCCTAGTCATCATCTATTAGCTTCCTCTCCAAGACTTCTCCCTTGCTGTTCCTCTTGCCTTGGAGTCCTTCCTTCCCTAGTCACCATCATTTTACTGCTCTCCCAGTCTTCCCCATGCCATTCCTCTGGTCTTGGAGCCCTTTATTCCCTAGTCACTTTACTTATCCTCCTCTCCAAGACTTCTCCTATGCTGTTCCTATTGTTTTGAAGTCCTTTCTTCCCTAGTCATCATCTATTATCCTCCTCTCTAAGATTTCTCCCACGCTATTCCTAGTGTCTTGGAGCCCCACCTTCCCTAGTCATCCTCTCTTATCCTCCTCCAAGACATCTAACATGCTTTTCCTCTCATCTTGGAGCCCTTTCTTCCCAAGTCACCATATCCTATCCTCCTCTTTAAGACTTCTCTCAAACTGCTCCTTTTTTCTGGAAATCCACTTTTCCCTACTCAATATCACTAAATTCACCTCACCAGGACTTAGTGCTGCCCTCTTTTTCTGGAACTCCCTACAAACTTACCTACCATATTTAACTCTCCTCTCCAGAATTTCTCTAATTGTTCCCCTTCTTTGGAAATTCCTTCCTCCTAGTCGCCATCATTTTTTTTTTAGGTTCTTTTCTTTCCTCTGGTTTCACCCAGTGATCTGGACTTCTTTATATTTGATTTTAGAGACGTGTTTCCATTGTAGAGTAATCAACCGTGGAAACTCGATAGTTTCGTGCAGGGGCGGACCGACCATTTGGAAACTCTGGCACTGCCCGAGGGCCCGGGGTCAGTAGGGGGCCCCATGAGATGGCCCTGGTACCTTTTTCATAGGATTTTTTGAGTTTGGGCAAGGACACAGGGGCCCCATGATCCCCTATTGCCCGGGGGCCCCATGAGTTGTCAGTCCGCCCCTGGTTTGGTGCCTCCATTAAAACTGCTGAATCTGTGCAAGAAAGCAGAATGGAGTCAGGGGCTTTGGACACTCTACTGCGACCAGATTAAATTTAGTATTATACAAGTTCATAAAACAGACTCTCCGTAGGGCCAATTAGTCTTATTTCAGCAGTCACGTAGGTTTCTCAACAGCCTCTAAAGAAGAGGTTGGCACTCCAGCTGTGGAAAACCTGCAAATCCTATCATGCCTCTGGGTGTTATGACTGTGGTTATCAGTCTTGCACTGCCTCCTGGGACTTGTAGTTCCACAACAGCTTAAGTTCAGAGTTTGCTTAACCCTCATCTAAAAGGAAAAACCGGTTAATCTTTATGTCAAAAATCAAATAGAAATCACTGAAAAGGGAACAGGATGATGGCAACTGCTGATGCATATTTCTGTAGTCCTTTGCTTTCTGCTCGCCCAATACCAGGCGCTTACTGCCATTCCAAAAAATTGAATTCTTTAGTGGCTGAAACATAATCTCCTCTAAGCCCTGGCATATTTCACCTGTGCTTCAGTTTTGCAAAGTCGCAGCAGATAATTTCACACCATATTTTTGGCGTTCTGCTTGAGTTTTGGAGCTCTGGGGAGCTGCAGTCAGTAAACACCGGCAGTCTGATGGGATAATAAAGCGGGTCGGGCACAGAATTGATTTAATGTTTGTGTCCGAGAAAATGACAAATCCGGTAAACAGGTAACAAAATATCCCAAAAAAGAAATGAAATTGCAGAGGCTTTTCGCAGGCTCACTCGCTGTATTTAGGGTTGGCACACCATACTTTTGAGATCCAGATGCATTTCTGCATGCATTTTTCCCCTTTCTTTTTTTTGCCAAAGTTTCCTGTTGGTTGTTAAGGAACCGGGACCCGCAGGAATCCAAACAACCAGTGGCTCATGCTATCAGCAGCAGGGATCTATGCTATCAGCAGCAGGGATGAGTCATCGGTTGTTAAGGAGCAGCTGGCACCCGCCTGCGTCCTAACAACGATGAGTCATCCCTGCTGTCAGCGGAATTCCCCGCTGACAGCACAAAGTAAGCAAAAGAGTTGGCATTAAAAGAAAAGAAAAAAAAAAAACCAGCGTGATGGTCCCCCCCCCAGTCCATACCAGGCCCTTTGGTCTCATATAGATTGTAAAGGGGACCACACACCAAAGAACAAAAAAAAATATGCATGAGGTCTCCCCCGCCAAAATCCATACCAGTCTCAATCTGGTATGGATGTTAAGGGAAACTCCACTCAAAAAAAAAAAAAAAAAAATGGTGTACTTCCCCCATCCCCTCACACCGTATTTTTGGCATTCTGCTTGAGTTTTGGAGCTCTGGGGAGCTGCAGTCAGTAAACACCGGCAGTCTGATGGGATAATAAAGCGGGTCGGGCACAGAATTGATTTAATGTTTGTGTCCAAGAATATGACAAAACCGGTAAAGAGGTAACAAAATATGCCAAAAAATAAAATTGCAGAGGCTTTTCACAGGCTCACTCGCTGTATTTAGGGTTGGCACACCATACTTTTGAGATCCAGATGCATTTCTGCATGCATTTTTCCCCTTTCTTTTTATTGCCAAAGTTTCCGGTTTTCCTGTTGGTTGTTAAGGAACCGGGACCCACCGGAATCCAAACAACCAGTGGCTCATCTATGCTATCAGCAGCAGGGATGAGTTATCGGTTGTTAAGGAGCAGCTAGCACCCGCCTGCGTCCTAACAACGATGAGTCATCCCCGCTGACAGCACAAAGTAAGCAAAAGAGTTGGCATTAAAAGAAAAGAAAAAAAAAAAAAAAAAAAGCGTGATGGTCCCCCCCCCCCCCCAATCCATACTAGGCCCTTTGGCCTGATATGGATTTTAAAGGGGTCCCCACACCAAAGAACAAAAAAAATGCATGCGGTCCCCCCCGCCCCCCCACCAAAATCCATACCAGTCTCAATCTGGTATGGACGTTAAGTGAAACTCCACTCAAAAAAAAAAAAATAGCGTACATCCCCTTCCCCTCAATTAAAATCCATACTAGACCCTTATGCATGCAACCCACCAGGCCAGGAATGGGGGCGTGACAAATTATAAAATCGTATAGTGGTTGATACATTGTACAGGTGTACAGATATTATCAATACATTTTCATATAATACACCTAACATGGGCAATATTTATTGTATCACATTCCTAGTGCTTGACCTGTCTACAGTATGTAGCTTCCCAATGGAGGGGCAACCAACGCATTTTGAAAATTCTTCATCAAACTTATTTTGTTAGAGGAGGACACATCTCCCCTTAGTAACAGTAGCACAAGTAAAGGCAGGCTGGAACAGTCTACAGGTTCACGGCTTGGGATCATGATGTAGCTTTAGCACAAGTAGAAGGATCTACTCACAGGACTCTAGAACAAAAATCAGTCAATAGGTGCAGCCTCTAGTAAAGTAGTCCAGTCTAAAGGGCTCTAGAGGCAAGCATTCCTCCTCCTCTCAGCTCAGGGATCCATTCCCTTAGGGAAAAAAAAAAGGACAATCTCCTCAAGACTCCTGACTATTTAACAGCACCCCAGCCACCATTTGGGCACACCTCTCAAGGGATTGGCTAGGCGTTGCTCATTATTCAGTCTGGTCATTTGAATGCTCTCTAAATTCCAGAAACATCATTTGTAGAGGGGGAAACAATAAAACTCACAGCCTGTGAGGCCCTAAACAGACCAGACCAAGCAATCACTGCTCCTCTAATTAGAGAAGAAGCCAAAAACTAAACTTGCCTAGCAGCCTAACTCAATGGGTGCTGCATATGCACTGGATATATCAGCCAATATTGTAAAAACTTAAAGATACGGGGGGGGGGGGGTCCTTCTCATTTCACACCACCAATGGCTGAGGGGAGTTCATCCAGGGGAAAAAGAACACACACAAAGGTCATGAGGAAAGAAGGCAGTCCTTCAAGGGTGTTGGTTCAGGTCTCCTACAGAGTCTCCCACCTCATGGCCAATCCACCAATGCCAATAGACTTGGCAAAGATCTCTGCAGCATGTCCATGCATGCATTGGAAATTAATTCAAGATGGTGGTGCCAGAGAGGAGCAATGTAGGGAGAAATTTCCCTACAAGCAAGACAACGTTGGACTCCAGTGATTAGCAAGTATAAAAATAAACGTACTTTCTTTTATACGGGGACAATTTTCAAGTCATAAAAATTGTATTTCTGATAGTTAGGGTGGAGTCCCATGGAAGCATATGAAAAGTCCGTGGTGTTGCACCGTGGAATGGTTTACTTCTGTATCTCTACATGGACCTTACCTGGAGTTCCCCTTTATTTTCACCTTCTCTGTGGACTCTAAATCCACATTTTCTATTGATTCCAATGCAGTTCACAAAAACGGAGCAATTTCCGTCATCCCTACTTATGACAAGTTGACAATGGCCTGCTGAAAAAGCATCATGCAATTTAGCGCATTATTTGGCCTCTAAGCATGCATCTGGGAATGACTAATGTAGAAGATAAGAGAAAAGAGAACATAAATTTGTGCTCTACAAATATAAAATGAGATCCAAAATACACAAAATAACGATATGAAGTCATCTCGCCTGTAAACACGGGGCAATGTTACTCCGCTTCCTTCACCGCCAAACTACGGTTATTGTGCGTTATGCTGTTACCGCGCCCGATGACCTAAAGGCACTCAATTTCCAGACAAACGGCCTCCGCTTTAGCGGTTGTGTCTTACCCGCGCTAAGTGCGTCTGTCTTGGCCGCAGGAGAGTTTGTTACGGTCGCGACTTAATGGAAATGACACATTCATTTTGTCAGATGGAATGAAAACACTCGCATTGCTTTTCATCTGTTCGGCTGAACCAGTAATTTATCTGATCTAAAAATTGCGCTGGCTTCTTGGCCGCCAATATTAGGAGTATAATTTTTACATCAATAGAAATTACCCATCTTCTTTCGCCGTCTCTGGGAGAGTTATTGGCACGCTGATGGATTTGCATATTCCCGGAAGGAAAGAGATCCTGAAATGAGAAGCCTTCGCGGCCTTTGCAGAATGTGGCGGCGGTAATATCATGTTTGTATTACGCCTGTAATGGGTGCGATGCAGTAATTACTGGACTACAATTTGGGTCTCCAGAGTGTCGTTATATTAAAAAATACTAGACGAACTTACCACTTTAAGATGGAACTTCAGGCAAATATAAAATAAACACCTTTTAGTCCAGTTGGGTGTTCATTATTGAAAATTGTCTGTTCACACGGCTGCTTAAACTCTATGAATTTTTTTTTCCTGGTTCAGAATTGCCAGCTATACAGGGGCGGACTGACCATTTGGAAACTCGGGAACTGCCCGAGGGCCCGGGGTCAGTAGGGGGCCCCATGAAATGCCCCTGGTACCTTTTTCATAGGCTTTTTTGAGTTTGGGCAAGGACACAGGGGCCCCATGATCCCCTATTGCCCGGGGGCCCCATGAGTTGTCAGTCCACCCCTGGTCGGAAGACATAGCCATTGATGAATGGGGAATTTTGAGCCCCTGGAATGTGTTGACTGCTTCTTCTGACTTCTTGCTTTGAGAAATCAGCATTTGTTGGACTACTTTAGGCTTGTGGAACTTTTGCCCAGGGGCCCCATGAGTTGTCAGTCCGCCCCTGCAGCTATAACATACTGAAAGAGAAGAAGGGCCACACCACATTCAATTCTTGGAATTTTTCCACTTTAAGTCCAACTCTATCCAAAACATTTTAGATTTAACAAAGTGAGGATTAGTTAGAACTTCTGTTGGGGCTTATACTATTGTCCATGTCCCAGCTGGAGATATTTTACCATGATGTCCTGTCCTGATTTACCAGTAAGGCATTATTACTGGACAGGAGGACAATAGGAAGGTCTAAGCAGGGGTGGTGCTTAGAAATCAAATTCTCACCAAGTCCCACCCCTGCTAAGACTCACCGTCTCTTGTCCTATGACTGCTCCCTAATGGCCAGTAAGATATACATTTTATAGGCAACTGTATGAAAATGGATCCAATTAGCTTTATGGCAGGCTGTATGTAGACAGATACGGTTTGTTGTCTCCACTGCACATTGAGCTCATAACAAGTGGCACCTCAGCTTGGAAACAATGTTTCTCTATGGTTTTCGGGGTCAATGGAGCAGCATTCCAGTTGGCTACGCTGCACCCGTGTGACCCTCGGCAGCCATCTTGGGTCAGCAGGGTCTATTTAATTTCCTGCCCCCCAGGTTTTGGCACACTTCTGGCGCGTGGCTAGCGTAGGGAGAGAGACCCCCCTTGTTAGGAAAAGTAGCGGTAGGGAAAGGTTCCTGGTGAGGAGGGAAAGATTAGGGACTTGGGATCCTGAAATGGAGCTTCCTTCTTGGGATCAGAGTGGTCAGGCCACGCTTCACCCTCTGAAACCGATGCGGTCAGCACCTCTTCCCCTACACATCTGATTACAATGAACTGTGAGCTATTTCCCTAGCGGTGTTCTCCTGCAAGGGTGTTTGCAACATTGGCATTCTGTTTAATACAAGTTTCAAGTTTTGCTGCAACTGGACTCTGTATTTACTACGCGTACCACACTGCACCTACCCACAGTATGTATGAGTCTGGTCATACAGCACAGATGCCACCTGTCCCACATTTGCAGGGACTATCCTGCATCTACAGTAGGTGCCCTATCTCAGTGATGCAATCACAGCGTCACACTTTTTTTTTTAGTTACTGAGCATGTGCAGTAACCCAAAAAGGAATGAAAAGAGTGGATCATGGCCTCAAGTCAGTGGTTCCAGTGTAATTAGGGGGGAGACCACCTGTAAAGTTGGGACCATCAAGAAAGTGGGATTAATCTGGGAGGAACCACTTGAAAGGTGGGCTTGTTCAGTGTGGGATGACCATGTCCAAGTGATTGGGATAAATATGTTGACAAGTATGCAGACTACTAGAAAATTAGAATAAAGGACTACTTTCATTACAGTCACCTAGCCAGACGTTGGTACACAATTTTACTTAAATAGATAATTTCTTCAAAGAAGGTCCTTTTGATGAATGCCATGATTAGTATTGAACATGCCGGGGTGAACATTTGATACCAACTGGCAACTTTGTGGCCTTATTGAAGTGTACTGTGAAAACAAGGTAGTTTGAGATGGTGACAAATTTTCATTAGAGAGACTGGAGAGTATTGAAAAGGGGTTGAGAAAAATGGACTATATAAATAAGTCCGCTCCAAGCACTGGGAGGAAGGAACCCAAGAAAGGAAGCCAGGAGAGATCCAGGGGAAGGTCTGAAGGCAAGGGATGGATGCATGGAGTCTTGGTGAGCAGGAGGTAGCTACACTCCACTAGTATTGTGCTATTGTCTCTTCCATTGGATGCAGATTGTGTCAATTATTTGTTATGTGTAAGTTAATGAAGCTTCATCCTTCAAAAACTGCTTGCCTTTGTGCTTCTGTCTTATTATTCTTATGTTCAATTGTTGTTGTTTTTTCTTTCAATGGAAAGTCACCTCAGAAGAACATTACTATTAATTAACATTCGTATAATTTTTATGTGCATATTGTCAGTAATATATTTCTTATAACGGGTATTCTTATTGGAAGAGGGGCTGGAGGATAGAAGGATCTGTAACCCCAAACTTAAAAGGCCTCTCTAGAATCCCGAGGGCCAGTTCACACCGTGGTGCAGAGCCATCAGTTTTTCTGCACATGTTCTGCAGGGCACAGTGAAATCAATTGTTTTCTATTTGCCCTGTTCACACCACAACACTAGTATCATGTGCAGATTTTTTTTTCTGTACAGGAATCTGCAACATATATAAACTCATTGAAGTGCGCAAGAAAACGGAGGTCTCTGCAGGTGAAATCTGTGCGTCCGTTTCCATCAGTTTTTCTGCACGTATAGTGTGAACGAGGCCTAAAGGTAATCTCAATTAGGATAAGGAGGAGCCTTTTCACCCAGACGTTGGGAGAAACCGGGCACTTTAGGCAATTTTAGTTGCAGATAAAGGTCACTGCAGCAATAAATCTAGAAGAAGTTACATGCAACTGGTCTTGCTGAAGACACTCAATGTTGTAGACATTTCGCAGCTTATCCAGGCCATTCCTTCAATTCAAATGAGCATAAGGAAAATACCCCTACATTTCTATACATACAAGTAGCACCTTCACCTTGATCCAATCAACAGCAGATGGTGATTGCCCAAGAACAGAACAAGAGGTATGAAAATTGTAAAACTATCCTGTTCTGGTTACGTAATCCTATCCTTGGTGTCAGAAAGGCTTCATACAGTAGGTGTCAGTCCTTCAATTTACATGGTTGAATGTGTGAATTGTTGTCAAAATGCCAGAGTAGAAATGTTAAAATGGCATTATATGTGGATAACAGATGGTGAAGAAGGCCCCCAACCCAGTTCAGTGATGTCTGTTCCGGTTTGACATAGATGGCCTCTTTCATGTCTCTTGTGAACCAGTTGTCCTTTCTTCCCAAAGTGTCCTTTGCTTTTGCTTGTGGATGTTTAACAGAAGCCCAGTTTTGGTAGCCACACATTTTCTCATTTTCTATGTTTTCAGATTCTCAGTTTATTGTTACCATCTCAACCAGGGGCGGACTGACCATTTGGAAACTCGGGCCCGGGGTCAGTAGGGGGCCCCATGAGATGCCCCTGGTACCTTTTTCATAGGCTTTTTTACGTTTGGGCAAGGACACAGGGTCCCCATGATCCCCTATTGCCCGGGGGCCCAATGAGTTGTCAGTCCGCCCCTGATCTCAACCATATATTGCAGAGTTCTAATAAGATCTGAATAAGTGGCTTGGTAAGCTATAAAGTGTCTTCAACATTACTGAACATGTCCAGTTGAATGTGACCAACCACTAGATAAACCATGACCTGGATACGCGAGACCTAAAGCTTGGAAATGAGAATGCAGAGTTTAAGATAAAAAAAAAAAACACACAACAATAACCATTTTCTCTTGATAGAAAAAGAAAAGTGATGAAGTCCAAAGGCAACCAAATTTAAACAATTCAATTAAAAAATTGTATGATCTCTTCAGTCACTGGTCACTGTTTACAGCAGCATTTCTGAACCTTTTTTCAAGTGATGGCACCTTTTAAAAGTATGCAAAATCTCAGGGCACCCCAGTTTAAATGCAAAAAACATAAACCTTACTCATTTGTGGGAAACCCGAGCCTTGGACAATGCACAAAAGGTTCCACCTTGATGAACTTTGATCTTCTAATCAGAAGCCCCCTCCCCATCACATCACAGGTCCCCCATAATGTCAGAGGTTACCCCATCACATCAGATCCCTGCTTTCCCATCAGAGGCCCCCCAGTGTCAAATTTTCCCCATTACAGAGACCCTCCTCAGGTCAGAGGCCCCACATCACATCAAATTTCCCCCTACACAAGAGCCCCCCATCACATCAGAGTTGTCTCCATACATCAGAGGCCCCCTTTACACAAGTCACCCCATGTCGTCAGAGCCTCCCTATCACATCCCTTCACAGAATCACCCATTCACACATGCCCCCCTAACAAAGAACCATCCAACCACTTAGTCCTCCCATTACAGAGTCCCCCAATCACACAGATCAGTCCTCATATCAGAGTCCTACCTACAGCGTGGCAGAGTGTGGAAGATGGAGGAGGTCTAGAGGAGATGGACTTCCATCTTCTCCTGAATGATGGGGGTGGCCCTGCATCCCGCATGCCCTGGATCAGAGTCATGGGTTGTCATGGTGTAGCAAGCTGGCCGCCATCACTTGAATAATGAAAGACAGTGCATTCTGGCCCTAGAGCGTCATTAGTTGCTATATTGCTGGTGACTGGCCATTCACACCTTGGCAACTAATGACACTGATGCAGGACAAACCAGGAGAAACCCAGACGACACTCTGGTTGGGAAACGCTGGATTACAAGGCCGAGCAAAGAAACTCATTCTCACAGGGGACCTCCAACATGCTGCCCATATACAACCAATACAGCTGCCCAATGTAATTTTCAGCAGGAACATAGTATGTGTGAATGTGAGTTAGGGACCTTAGATTGTACTCCCCTTGAGGGTTAGGGACTGATGTGAATGTACAATATATATGTAAAGCGCTACGTAAATGGACGGCGCCATATAAATACCTGAAATAAATAAACAAACATACCCAACAATGTAGACCATGTTCTTTACCTAGGTTGCTTTAGAAGGCCTGTGGAGACTCTAGATGTATTATGCCAAATTCTGCCTCATGTTACTATGGTTGCAAGGAAGGCAAGTTTGAATTTTTTGGCAGTTCTAGAAGTCTATCGTTGGCTGCAGGTTGAGAAGGAAATGTCATTTTTATCACATTATTTACAGCAAAGTTTGAGCAGCAGTTACATACTGTATCAATTAAAGGGAAGCATTGGATTGGGTACCATTGGCAACCTGTTCTTCCCACGAATGCTTCAAGCCGTGAAGCTCACATTTTCCAAAGAGACTTTTTTCTTTTCCTTCCAGACAGCCTTCTGTTTGAATCGAAGACCCTGGTGACCTTGAGAGGAAAGCCTCATGCATTATTAGTGAGGAAAGCTTTAATGTGATCCCTGACCTGTTCTGACATAATTAAGACATAATGTGCCCTGAAACTTGTTACTGTAAAACTTTAACTCCTTGTGTGGATGAGATTTCCCGACCTGCACAGTTCACCCCACTCACAGCTGATGTGATTATGGGGGGAGTGTGGGAGCTGCTATACTGTGCTCAGGAGGGGTATGAAGACCATGGACAAGGAAATAAATTAGAATTTATGTAAATGTATCCAAGCTGAACCTCTGGGGAATCCTACAATTTGTAAATCACAGCTGTCTGGGTTCCTAAATTGCTGGATTCTATAGTGGGCACAGGCGGTACCCTTCCCACTGAAATTACTCTGACACAAAGTGCTTGCTCCACTGACTCCACTGTGATCAGGGTGGGCACAGAAAGTGCTCCTCCCACTGACTCCACTCTGTGCTCACCCTGGTCAGAGTGGAGGCAGTGGAGCACGTTCTGTGCCCACCCTGGTCAAAGTGCTCCACTGCCTCCACTCTAACCAGGGTGAACACAGAAAGTGCTCCTCTGAATCTATTCTGACCAGGGTGGGCACAGAAAGTGCTCCACTGCCTCCACTCTGACCAGGGTGGACACAAAAAGTGCTCCACTGCCTCCACTCTGACCAAGGTGGGCACAGAAAGTGCTCCTCCCACTGCCTCCACTCTGTGCCCACCCTGGTCAGAGTGGAGGGTGAGCACAGAAAGTGAGGGTGAGGGTGAGCACAGAAAGTGCTCCTCTGAATCTATTCTGACCAGGGTGGGCACAGAAAGTGCTCCACCCACTGACTCCACTCTGACAAGGGTGGGTGCAGAGATTGCTTCTTCCACTGACTGCATTCTGACCAGGGTGGGCACAGACAGTGCTTCCACTGACTACATTCTGACCACGGTGGTAACAGACAGTGCTTCCACTGACTACATTCTGACCAGGGTGGTAACAGACAGTGCTCCTCTATCTCCACTGTGATCAGGGTGAACGCAGAAAGTGCTCCACTGACTCTACTCTGACCAGGGTGGGCACAGAAAATGCTCCACTGATTCCACTATGACCAGGGCGGGCACAGGTGGTGCTCCTCTCACTGACTCCACTCTGACCAGGGTGGCCACAGAAAGTGCTAGTCCCACTGACTCCATTCTGATCAGGGTGAGCACAGAAAGTACTCTTCCTGCTGACTCCACTCTGACCAAGGTGGGCACAGAAAGTGTTCCTCTCTCTAATGCCACTGTGATCAAGGTGGGCACAGAAAGTGTTCCTCTCTCTAATACCACTGTGATCAGGGTGGGCACAGAATGTGCACCTCTAACTCCACTCTGACCAGGATGAGCACAGAAAGTGCTCCACTGACTCCACTCTGACCAGGGACCACAGAAAGTGCTGCACTAACTCCATTCTGACCAGGGACCACAGAAAGTGCTCCACTAACTCCCCTCTGTGCAGGGTGGCCACAGGAAGTGATCCACTGACTCCATTCTGACCAGGAAGGGCATAGAAAGTGCTCCTTCCACTGACTCCACTCTCACTAGGGCAGGCACAGAAAGTTCTCCTCTAACTCCACTCTGACCAGGGTGGGCACAGAAAGTGTTCCTTCTGACTCGGGTGGGCACAGAAAGTGCGCCTTCTGACTCCTCTCTGACAAGGGTGGGCACAGAAAGTGCTTCACTGACTGCACTCTGACCAGGGTGGGCACAGAAAGTGATCCTCCCTCTGACTTCATGCTGACCAGGGACTACAGAAAGTGCTCCTCTAACTCCAATCTGAGACCGTGCTCCACTGACTCCACTCTACCCAGGGTGAGCACAGACAGTGCTTCTTCCACTGACTCCACTCTTACCAGGGTGGGCACAGAAAGTGCTCCACTGACTCTACTCTGACCAGAGTGAGCACCTAAAGTGCTCCACTGACTCCACTATGACAAAGACTATATATAGTGGGAATATACAGCACTCCTCCTATTGAGTAGGCTTGGAATAGACAGATGCCCTTGCAGGAATAAATTACCTTTGTTTCCTTAACATTTGGCCCCTTCTTGTTCCTTGCAGAACTTTCTGTTACAATACTGATCCTTCTGACAGTTTCCCTATATAGAAGGGGTGAAGAGCAGTCCAGACAAGTACCATGTAGGACAGAGATGGTGGAAGAGAGTTCTCAGTTCCCCCATGTGGGCTTGTCCTGTAACCTTGCACAAGATAGGAGTCAGTGTTATGGCAAAAGATTTGGGCTTATGGAATATAAGAAACATGGATTTCTCTCAAGGTACATTTTATTATGTCACCATTAATTGGACGATAAGCCAATTTGCTGCCAAAGTAAAGAAGATCAATTTGGATTCTGATTGTGTAGTTATTTGCAGAAAATGTGTATTAGACTGGCAGCCTGGGCAGTGGGTCTAAACACCGTTGGGCCACAGGAGGCCATGATATTGAGTTACATTCTCATAATACGCTGGACTGGTTATAGTGACAGGATCCTAAATACCTTGGTGCAACATGTAAACCTGGTCAGGTTGGGAGCTCGTGGTGGTGACTAGTTGGAAGAGGTCTGTCATCCTGGCAGTGAGAAGAGGACCACTTGAACTGAGCGTGCATCAGGTGACCTGGGCCCCCATGTTGCATGGGCCTTAGGTGAATGGATGGACCCTCTGAGCCCTAGCCTGTAAGCATGGGGCAATGCAAGGCTTTGCACTGTAAGTATCCTCTGGCTGATGTAAGGGGTCAGTACTGCATGGCACCAAAGGGATGGTAAAAGTAAGGCTTTGAAATTGCCATCTGCACACACAGGAGCAGACAATGTAGGTCTAACTTGGGCACTTGGGACAGATTCTGGGTCAAAAACATGTCTCTTGGTTACCCCATAGCTTTATCATGCTAACCACCCTGACCCCCTCTCTGACTAAGGCAGGCATAGGCAAAAAATTATTGTGGGTGCAGCTTACCAGAGAAAATATTTTACATATATTAGCAGCCCCCTCCCAACTTCCCAGCTTCAGAAACACAGACAACTTTGTTAATTGGTGATATTTAGAGATCTAAACAGTTCTGCCATTAAACACTAGGAAGACAAGTTCTTGTTTAGATCAGAGTTCTCCTTTGAAGTGTTTCAGCACCACAGACAGTGATGGCCAGGGAATAACACAAGGAAATGGCACTTTGAAATAATTTTGAGGCACTATGAGCGAGTCTGCTGCCTCTGATGTCCATAATCTGCACTTCAGATTAATGGATGCAATCACCTTGCCTCTCAGCGGCAGTGCAGACAACGTTCACCCAGTGCCATCCAATTGGCATATGAAAAACAGTCATGTCTTTACAGTGATTAGACAGACCTGGACTTTGTTCTGAAATGTAAAAATTAGAATACATGCACTACACAGAAGTATACCATATCATATTAGAGGATGCATACACTGCCTGAGTGCATAGGAAAAATATAATGCCCTCTACTATACTGCACCTCCCTAAGTAGTGAAGCCAGGATGAGGGTGATGGCCCCAGTACCTGCTGGGCATTTCCCATATGTCTACTTAGATAGTGTCAGGGCTCCAGGTATGACCAGAGGTATGTGAACTGACGCAGGGAAATGCAGGCTTCAGATATGTTATATACAATATAATTTATTAATAAATACAAAACGCAGTGCAATACTAAAACATAACACAGTGCAAACGAACCAAACCAAACCACCCACAGATAACAATACATACAATGCAAGCGTAGTCAGGCAGGCCGGGTCAATAACAATCGGGCAGGTAGGAACAGGAGGAGCAGGCAGAGAGTAGTCAGGTCACGGGCCGGGTACAGCAACTAATGGGCAGGTAGGTACAGGGGGTCAGGCAGAGAATGGTCGGGGTCACAAGCCAGGGATCAAACAGGAGAAGTCAGCAGAGGTCAGGATCAGGCAGGGTCGGCAACGAATCAGTCAGGCAGGAACAGGAATGCAGGTAACAAGATACAGGGGCCCATGGAAAAACACACACCAAGGCCCAGACTGCAGGTCTGGCCATCCCTTAAATACACCTCCGTAATCAGCTTCAGGTGTTTGGCTGACTGCAGGGTTGTGTCTCTGATTGCTGAGAGCACCCGCTGGCCAGCCCTGGTACTGCAGCCCACAAGGCAGGTGAGTCCCACCATTACTGGCAAGTTCATTCCTGACAGATAGGTTCCCTTTAACAAATGCATCACACACAAGATTTCAGTGTTGTTCTGGAGTCTAGATCCTGGTTTCCATATCTCAGCGTTTGAGTCCTAGTATCCAGGCCCTGGTGTTTATGTCCTTGTATTCGGGTCTTGGTGTCAGGAATGGACTGGCCAGCAATAGTGGGACTCACCTGCCTTATGAGCTGCAGTACCAGGGCTGGCCAGCGGGTGCTCCCAGCAATCAGAGACTCAACCTTGCAGCCAGTCAAACACCTGGAACTGATTATACTGGTGTATTTAAGGGATGGCCAGACCTGCAGACTCTGCCTTGGTGTGTGTTTTTCCTGGGCCCTGTATCCTGTTCCTGCATCCTGTTCCTGTTCCTGTCTTGTCGCTGACCCTGCCTGATCTGACCTCTGCTGACTTCTCCTGCTCTGACCTCGGCTCGTTCCTGACCATCCCTCTGCCTGACCCTCTGTACCACTCTGCCCGCTACCTGCTGAACCTGGCTTGTGACCCCGACCATTCTCCGCTTGCTCCCCCTGTACCTACCTGCCCGATTGATATTAACCCGGCCTGCCTGACGACGCTTGCATTGTATGTACTGTTATCTGTGGGTGGTTGGTTTGGTTTGTTTGCACTGTGTTATGTTTTAGTATTGCACTGCGTTTATGTTTGTATTGTTAGTGTTAATAAATTACATTGTTTATAACATATCTGAAGTCTGCGTTTCCCTGCGTCAGTCACACACCTCTGGTCATACCCGGGAGCCCTGACACTTGGTATCCATATCTTGGTGTTTGGAAGCTGGTGGCCATGTCTTGGTCACCAATGTCCCAGTGTCTCTTTTTCAATGTTTAAGTCCTAGTGTCCAGGGCCTGGGGTCCATATATTAGTGTCCTGTATCCTAGTGTCTGTGTCCCCGTATTGAGGTCCTGGTGTCCATCTTCTAGTGTCTGAGTCTTGGTGTTTGTATTTTGGTGTCTCATGTTCTGGTGTCTATATCTTTGTGTTTAGGTCCCGATATCTGTGCACCCATCTCAGTTTTCGGGTCCTGGGTCCATGTGCTGGTGTCTAGGTCTTGGTTTCGGTCTCTAGGTCTTTACCAAAGAAGAAGAATATGAGCAGGTGGAGATGGGCCTTGAGCTTTGACTGATGGCATCAGTTTAACATCATTGTGAGACGCTACTGACATCATTCAAAACTCAATAACAGATACATTTGAGCTGCAGTTGACCTGTTTCTAATCTGCATTTTGACCTTCAAGCAAGCTTTGCATTCCTATAGACCTGTATGGGAATGCAAAACCTGCTTGAAGAGAACAAAAGCCTACTGTCACAGGCCTTATTAGTCATTTGAATAAATTTAGTGTCAGTCCAGAGGCAGAGAAGCAATTAGGAAGATTATATCTCATTCCAAATTAAATGGGCAATTTCCGCTTCACTTGGAACGACCGGTGAAGGTAGCTGTGAATATCACCTTGGATTCTGATTCCTGAGACTGAGCTGCCAAATGATCCGTTCCACCACCTAATCTCCTGTTTGTGAATTTATGATATAAATCTTTTAATCTTTCATCAAAGCAGTTGTAGGCACCTGGGACATCAATTTGCCCAGACAGAGTCACTGGAATATCACATTTTGCTGAGCGGGGCCTCTCCCCAGGATATCACGTTACACTGGGCGGGGTCAATGGGATATCATTTTACCCCAGCAGGGCTATTTGGAAATCAAATTCTCTCGGGTGCGGTCAATATGACATTACACTCCACTGAATGTGATCTCTTCGTGGGAGATCATATTCTACCTAGTGCTAGTGGGTATACTGGGATATCATATTTCCCTAGGCAGGGCCACTAGGATATCATATTTCTCTTTTTTGATTTTAAAGAGGACCTTTACTTAAACTCAGCATCTTTAAGTTCTTCTGGCCTCCCACTCTACTCTTATTTTTTGCATTCCAGCTTGCCTCCATTATCATCTAGGAGAGAATGACATTTCTTCCACTCCTGAAGCCTCCAGCAATCTGCATGTCATACATTCCAGGGGACATCAACTTCAACCAGGGCAGGGTAGACCTGGGGGACCTGAACCAGGAAGAGACAGCTAGCTCCCGATGACATTAAAAGATGGTGATGCAGGACCCGAGCAGGGACGGACTGACCATTTGGAACTCAGGCATTGCCCGAGGGCCAGGGGTCAGTAGGGGGTCCCATGAGATGCCCCTGGTACCTTTTTCATAGGCTTTTTTGAGTTTGGGCAAGGACACAGGGACCCCATGATCCCCTATTGCTCGGGGGCACCATGAGTTGTCAGTCTGCCCCTGAACCCGAGTACAGCAATGGTTTGGCCGATCACAGCAGGACCACGCTGGATTCGCTAGACTATAAATATGTTTTTTTGAGGACAACCCATTGCTCAAGGTAAGATGAAATAAAATGCACGGTGAGCGCAAAGTTGCTCTAAGTTAAAACAAGTTAAAAGCATAAATAAAGGAGCTTCCCTAACCCCAAGGAGACATTTAAAGTGTGGCAATGCCCTATACAGCTAAATATACAGAAAGATGATGGTTCTGTGTGCACTGCTCTGGTGATGTCGCAAAAGCTCAACACAATACATCCTCATCCCTATTCCTTCCCAAATATTGAGTTCAGGTTTTTCCAGTGAAGGGTACTGTTGATACCACAACATACAAAGACATTTTAGAGAATTGTCCTCTTCCAAGTTTTTGTAAACAGTCTGGATAGGGTCCTTCTCTGTTCATGGCCAGCTCCATAAAGACATGATTTGACCAGTTTTAGTGTAGAGGAACTTGAGTCCTGCACAGAGCCTACAGAACATCTTAGGGATGAATTGAAATGCCAATCGTGAACCCGATCTTCTCATCCAACGTCGTACCTTACCTCACAAATGGGCACAAATTTCCAGACATCCTTTAAAATCTTCTGGAAAGTCTTCCCAGAAGAGTGGAGGCTGCTACAGACACAACAGGGGCAACTCAATATTAATGGTCACGGTTTTAGAATGGGTGGTCCAACAACATAGGTATGATTATCTGGTGTCCATCATTTGGCACACAGACTGCGAGACAGGTTTTCCCATCCAACTATAGTACCTGACCTCACAAATGGGCACAAATTCCAAAAATGTTACTATGATTCTGGAATAGGGTGTTCATCAAGTTCATAGAGGAGTGATGGTCAGGTGCTCTCAGACTTTTGCCCATACAGTGTGTGGCTTTTCCAAATCTAAAATTGCAAAAAATGCACACTGGAAACAAACCTGACCTGCAAAAGCAGCATACGAGGTGTGACAACTTAATTCCCGGAATGCCCGCAGTGCAGCACCATGGTGTTGACTCGCAGCCATTCGCGCTCAAGCGTGTGTTGTCATGCTCTAACTTGCATTTGCAGACCAGCTGACTCTGACTTGAGTCTTCAAAGAGTAATAGATGCAATAACACGTGTGTGCGTTGCGTTGTTGGACGAAAATCAGTGACAGGAATCTGGAGCAGCGGATTAAGTGCTTTTTGTGTGAAAATTGGAAAAAGTGTGAGTGAAACTTTAGCTCTGTTACAGCAAACTTATGGAGAACATTCCATGAAGAAATCAAGTGTTTTTGAATGGTATAGGTGGTTTAACTGCTTCCTGACCGCCCTATAGCAGAAATACTGCTACAGGGCGGCACGGGTGTGCAAAATCACATATGTATACGTGATTTCGCATTTCCGGATAGGGGGTGCACGAGCGCCCTACTTGCGCCGCCATGGCTGTCAGTCACCGGGTCCTGGCCAGTGATTACACGCCGGTGACCAGTGATTGCCAAGCATCTCCGACGGGGAGGAGAACTGTATGTAAAAAATACAGTTCTCCTCCCTGTCTGCTTGTGCACACTGCTTTGGATGGCTGTGCACAGCACACCAACCAAAGCAGTGTGATTGCAGTGAAGCACAGACAAGTAAAAAAAAAAAAAAAAAAAAAAAAGCACACAGTTAACCCTTTGATCGCCCCTCAGGTTAACCCCTTCCTGTTCAGTGCCTTTAGTACAGTGTCAGTGGTTTTTTTTTAGCACTGATCACTGTATTGGTGTCACTGAGGATGTCAGTAACACCAAGTCAGTCCCCCCCCCCCCAGTGTCAGAATGCCCTCTGCAGTCCCACTATAGGTAACTGATCGCTGCCATTACTAGTAAAAATGAAGAAAAAAAAAAATCCCAGTATATATACCGCCATTTGTAAACGCTATAACTTTCACGTAAACCAATTAATTTACACGTATTGGGATTTTTTTTCTAGAAAAGACACGGAGCAGGATACATTTTGGCCTAAATTTATGATGAAATTTGATTTTTTTTACTCGACATGTTTAATAGCAAAAAGTCAAAAATATTGTTTTTTTTTCTCAAAATGGTCTTTTTTTTATAGCTTAAAAAATAAAAACGACGCACAATTCATGGGAAGAAAAAAGGAGGTAAATTTAATTTGGGTGCAGCGTTGCATGACCGCGCAATTGTCAATTAAAATAACGCAGGACCATAAATGCAAAAAATGGCCTGGTCAGGAAGGAGGGGGTAAATCCTCAGGAGGGCAAGGGGGTAAAGGAGGAGCAGGAAGGTGTCTACGGTGATGCAAGAAGTGGGCAGCCAAAAAACGCAAAGGATGGATGCAAATGTGGAAAATGGAAAGGTTACAGGAATCTGTTCAGAGGAAAAGACCGGAACACGAGTGTTCATGAGTTCCAGGCCCAGAAATTCATTCCAAAACTTGACCAACCACCTTACTCCTCTGACTTAGCACCCTGTTGGCTGTTTTCCAAATTTTCAAAATGCCTTAAAAAGGACACAAATTTGATGACATTCCGAACATCCAGTGAACGCAACAAAGATACTGCGCAGCGTTCCAGAAAACACATTCCAGCAATGCTTCCAGCAGTGGGACAGAAAAGTGCGTCACTTCACAACGTTTTCGATTTTTGGACAAAAAAATCAAATCGGAATTCGACCCATGTATGGCCTGCAATTGACCCACTAACAGAGCGATAATAGGCCGATTATTCTTAGGTCCGATTTTTGGACGATAAATCAGTCAAATTTTGACCCATGTGGCCCCGATCATGCCTAGGCATAGCAGAAATGCTAATTTCTGCAAATGAGTGAAAAAAAAGCACTAACGCAGGCCATACACGGTACGAATTCCGAACTATTTTTCGTCCGAAAATCGAAAACATTGTTCGCTCGGTAATCCTATGGCACCATCAATGATTTAGAAAATTGGCCGACCCAGTCATCAAGTTCACCCCATATAACAGGTGAAACTTCTGTTCCTTCCAGGTCCCAGCTCATGTGCATATTCTTTTTGAAAAACTATTTTTGGTCCAAAAATCGAAAACATTGTTCGCTCAGTAATCTGATGGCGCCATTGATGATTTAGAAAATTGGCCAACCGAGTCGTCAAGTTCACCCCATATAACAGGTGAAACTTCTGTTCCTTCCAGGTCCCAGCTCATGTGCATATTCGTTTCGGAAAAACTATTTTTGGTCCAAAAATCGAAAACATTGTTCGCTCGGTAATCCGACGATGCCATCAATGATTTCGAAAATTGGCCGACCAAGTCATAAAGTTCACCCCATATAACAGGTGAAACTTCTGTTCCTTCCAGGTCCCAGCTCATGTGCATATTCTTTTCGGAAAAACTATTTTTCATCCAAAAATCGAGAACATTGTTCACTCGGTAATCCGATGGCACCATCAATGATTTAGAAAATTGGCCGACCAAATCAAAGTTCACCCCATATAACAGGTGAAACTTCTGTTCCTTCCAGGTCCCAGCTCATGTGCATATTCGTTTCGGAAAAACTATTTTTCGTCCAAGAATCAAAAACGTTGTTCGCTCGGCCATCAATGATTTTGAAAATTGGCCGATGACCGTGACCTGGAAGGAAAAAAAGTTTCGCCTGTTACATGGGGTGAACTTTATGACTTGGTTGGCCAATTTTTGAAATCATTGATGGCACCATCGGATTACTGAGCGAACAATGTTCTCGATTTTTGGACAGTAACGGAGGCCATACATGGTTCGAATTCCGAACGATTTTTCGTCCGAAAATCAAAAACATCGTTCGCTCGGTAATCCGACGGTGCCATCAATGATTTCGAAAATTGGCTGACCAAGTCATAAAGTTCACCCCATATAACAGGTGAAACGTCTGTTCCTTCCAGGTCCCAGCTCATGTGCATATTCTTTTCGGAAAAACTATTTTTCGTCCAAGAATCGAAAACGTCATTTGCTCGGCCATCAATGATTTCGAAAATCGGCCGATGACCATGACCTGGAAGGAAAAGAAGTTTCGCCTGGTATATGGGGTGAACTTTTTAAATCGGTCGGCCGAATTTTCAAAATCATTGATGGCACCATCGGATTACCGAGCAAACAATGTTCTCGATTCTTGGACAAAAAATAGTTTTTCTGAAAAGAATATACACATGAGCTGGGACCTGGAAGGAACAGAAGTTTCACCTGTTATATGGGGTGAACTTTTTAAATCGGTCGGCCGAATTTTCAAAATCATTGATGGCACCGTCGGATTACCGAGCGAACAATGTTCTCGATTTTTGGACAAAAAATAGTTTTTCTGAAAAGAATATACACATGAGCTGGGATCTGGAAGGAACAGAAGTTTCACCTGTTATATGGGGTGAACTTTTTAAATCGGTCGGCCGAATTTTCAAAATCATTGATGGCACCATCGGATTACCGAGTGAACAATGTTCTCGATTCTTGGACAAAAAATAGTTTTTCCGAAAAGAATATACACACGAGCTGGGACCTGGAAGGAACAGAAGTTTCGCCTGTTATATGGGGTGAACTTCATGACTCGGTCGGCCGAATTTTCGAAACCATCGGATTACCGATGGAATGCGACCCATGTATGGCTTGCGCAACACCTCCAATTTCTGCATCTTCCTGGAGATTGCTAAACCAGTCTTACAAGGAAGAAGAAAAAAAAAAGGAAAAAAAAAAAAAAAAAAAAAAAAGATTAACTGTGAGCCTAGAATCAGATTTCCCCGGAGTGGTTTCCTTCTTTTCGGAGTAATCTCCTGTCTCATTATGAATTAACAAGTCTAATAATGACACTCAGAGTTGGACGACAAATAGATCTTTTTTTTTTCTCCCCAATGTAACACGTAGCTGATCCGCCTCTCTCCACCGCCGGCTGCGGCTCGTTTCTTTTTTTTTCAATGCAGGTGTTACAATGGGATTATCGGCAGCAGTTTATCCCGTGTTTGCTGAAGCGGCGGCGGCGTTGGGGGCGCCGAGACAAAATTGTCTTTTCTGCGTGTTGACGCCGGGGAGTAAACTTCATTATACATCCTGAGCCCGGCAGCTGGAGGAGCGGCGTCAAAATCCTACAATAAATCGGGGCTCATCGCCGCGCGCTCTTGAGATCCGCTGTTCGCCGTGTGCCAGAAATTTACATCAGTCAATAAAGACTTTGTGGTTTTAACCTTCGGGTCAAGCCTGCGCCAACAAACGGCCCGACGCCTAACAGGATAAACCGTTTCAGAAAGATTCGATAGGAACATCTGCTATCGTGCCCAATATTGATTTTTCTGTTTCAGTTTGCAGCAGGGTAGACTTCTGTATTAAAAAGTGTTACTAGACCCACGGCAGTAAAATCAGTCTGTATAGGCACTCTGCACAGGCTCAGTTTGGTGTGTATTGCTAGAGAGTTTGTTTTTTTCTGAGGATAGTGCATATGATTAGCACAGGGCCAATCAGCACTGTCCAGGCAGAGGTCAGGGGTTCTGCATCCTCCTAGAACAAAATTAAAATACTCCCACTACAAACTTTAAAGTGTTACTAAACGTACAACAGTAAAATCAGTCTGTATATGCAACAAAGCATGCTTGTTATCTTTGGAGTCACTCTGCACATGCTCAGTTTGGTGTGTATTGCTAGAGAGTTTTTTTTTTCTTGGGAGAGTGCATGTGATTAGCACAGGACCAATCAGCACTGTCCAGACAGAGGTCAGGGGTTCTGCATCCTCCTAGAGCAGAATGAAAACTCCTCTTACAAGCTCTAAAGTGTTACTAAAGGTACAACAGTAAAATCAGTCTGTATATGCAACAAAGCATGCTTGTTATCTTTGTTGTCTTTGGAGTCATTCTGCACATGCTCAGTTTGGTGTATATTGCTAGAGAGTTTATTTTTCTTGGGAGAGTGCATATGATAAGCACAGGGCCAATCAGCACTGTCCAGACAGAGGCCAGGGGTTCTGCATCCTCCTAAAGCAGAATGAAAACTCCTCCTACAACAGTAAAATCAGTCTGTATATGCAACAAAGCATGCTTGTTATCGTTGTCTTTGGAGTCACTCTGCACATGCTCAGTTTGGTGTGTATTGCTAGAGCGTTTGTTTCTTTTTTTCTTGGGAGAGTGCATGTGATTAGCACAGGGCCAATCAGCACTGTCCAGACAGAGGTCAGGGGTTGTGCATCCTCCTAAAGCAGAATGAAAACTCCTCCTACAACAGTAAAACCAGTCCATATATGCAACAAAGCATGCTTGTTATACTCCCTTAACCCATAGTCCTTCTGCACATGCTCAGTTTAGTTTGTATTGCTAGAGAGGTTTTTTTTTCTTGGGAGAGTGCATGTGATCACCACAGGGCCAATCAGCACTGTCCAGACAGAGGTCAGGGGTTCTGCATCCTCCTAGAGCAGAAGAAAACTCCTCTTACAAGCTCTAAAGTGTTACTAAATGTACAACAGTGAAATCAGTCTGTATATGCAGTAAAGCGTGCTTGTTATCACACGGCACTCCTTTAAAAGATTTTTTTTTTCTTAGAAAGTACTAACATGTAGTATCTCAGTTCCTACGGAATGGAAGCAGGTAAGAATTTCCAGGTAACCTTGATGTAAATCTATATATTGTATAGAGCTTACCTGAAGGGAAATAATTTTTGCTGCATACTATTTTGCATATTTTGTATAAAAAGTATTTTCTTTTTATAGTCCGCCAACTACAAAATATTGCATACAAATATTCCTGTTTATATAATAAAATCATAAACAACAAATAATTATAATGATGATAATTATATTAACAACATTACTGTTTATAGAGCTCAGTAGCTCAATCTAAAAAACTTACAATGAAATAACTCCACCCAGTAGTTCCTCCCTCTTCAGCAGACGTAAAATTGAAGCGCCACACTACAGATTACCAGTCCAGATACAATTTTATCCCACTTTAGGGTCAGACAGAAGATCAAAAAGGGGAATCAAATGCATTCCGGGATCTACAATGCCCCTTCATCAGGGCCCAAGAAGGGAACATTCTATATGAGTTGAGGGGAAAAGCATTAACAGTATTTACCCGTATTCTGTCAGGCACAGATCTCATTAGCAGTTGGTTTAGCAGGGAACCCCTCCCCCTCAAAAGCAGTGACCCCCCCTCTACCCCCAAAAGCAGTGACCCCCCCCCTGCAGAAAAGTGACTCCCATCTTTTAGAGTAATGACTCCACCCCCTCCAGAGAAGTGATCCAGACCCAAAGCAGTGACCCAATTCCCTCCAGGGCAGTGACCCCCTCCCCAGAGCAGTTACTCCCCCCCCCCTCTTGTCCCAGTTCTCATTCTCCAAAGCAGTGACTTCACAACAGCAACCAAAGCAATGACTCCGCCTCTTCTAGAACACATACCTCTCCTCCCATCCCGTGCAGTGAATATTCCCCCCCAAAGCAATGACTCCACCTCCTCTAGGGCAGTGCCCCCTCCTCCCATCCAGTGCAATGACTATTCCCCCCCCAAAGCAATGACTCCACCTCCCTTAGGGCAGTGCCCCCTCCTCCCATCCAGTGCAATGACTATTCCCCCCCAAGGAATGACTCCACCTCCTTTAGGGCAGTGCCCCCTCCTTTCATCCAGCGCAGTGACTATTTCCCCCAAAGCAATGACTCCCCCTCCTTTAGGGCAGTGACCCCTCCTCCCATCCAGCGCAGTGACTATTCACTCCCAAAGCAATGACCCCCCCCCCACTCCAGAGCAGTGACTCCTCCCATAACAATGATTCCTGTCCACCCCTGAGGAATGACTCCTCCCCACCCAGAGCAGTGTCCACTCTATCCCAAAGAATAGACTCTGCTGCAGAGCAAAGATTCCTTTCCCTTTCAAGGGCAGTAACTTCTCCCCCCCCAGAACAATGAGTCACCCCCCAGAGCAGTGACTCCTCATACTCCAGAACATTGCTTTCTCTCCCACCCACAGCAATGACCCCTCCCCTACTCCAGAGCAGAGACCCCTCCCCTACTCCAGAGCCATGAATCCTCTGCTTCAGAGCTGTGACTCCAACCCATTCAGAGCAATGATTACCCCATCCCCAGAGCAGTGACTGCTCCCCATTCAGAGCAATGATTACCCCCTCCCCAGAGTAGTGACTCCGCCCCATTCAATGCAATGACTACCCCCTCCCCAGAGCAGTGACTTCGTCCCATTCAGAGCAATGATTACCCCCTCCCAAGAGCAGTGACTCTGCCCCATTCAGTGCAACGATTACCCCCTCCCCAGAGCAGTGACTCCTCCCCATTCAGAGCAATGACCCCTCCCTTCTCAAGAGCAGAAACTCCTTCCTACTCAAGAGCAGAGACTCCTCCCCATTTAGAGCAATGATTACCCCCTTCCCTGAGCAGAGAATCCTCCCCGCAGAGCCATGAATCCTCTGCTTCAGAGCTGTGACTCCTCCCCATTCAGAGCAATGATCACCCCCTCAGCAGAGTACTGACTCTTCCCCTACTCCAGAACAGAGATCTCTCTCCCTCCCACAGCAATGACCTCCTCCCCTACTCAAGAGCAGAAACTCCTTCCTACTCCAGAGCAGCGACTCCTCCCCATTCAGAGCAAGGATTACCCTCTCCTCAGAGCAGCGACTCCTCCCCATTCAGAGCAAGGACTACCCCCTCCCAAGAGCAGCGACTCCTCCCCATTCAGAGCAAGGACTACCCCCTCCCAAGAGCAGCGACTCCTCCCCATTCAGAGCAAGGACTACCCCCTGCCCAGAGCAGCGACTCCTCCCCATTCAGAGCAAGGACTGCCCCCTCCCAAGAGCAGCGACTCCTCCCCATTCAGAGCAAGGATTACCCCCTCCCCAGAGCAGCGACTCCTCCCCATTCAGAGTAAGGATTGCCCCCTCCCAAGAGCAGCGACTCCTCCCCATTCAGAGCAAGGATTACCCCCTCCCCAGAGCAGTGACTCCTCCCCATTCAGAGCAAGGATTGCCCCCTCCCAAGAGCAGCGACTCCTCCCCATTCAGAGCAAGGATTACCCCCTCCCCAGAGCAGCGACTCCTCCCCATTCAGAGCAAGGATTGCCCCCTCCCAAGAGCAGCGACTCCTCCCCATTCAGAGCAAGGATTACCCCCTCCCCAGAGCAGCAACTCCTCCCCATTCAGAGCAAGGATTACCCCCTCCCCAGAACAGTGACTCCTCCCCATTCAGAGCAAGGACTACACCCTCCCAAGAGCAGCGACTCCTCCCCATTCAGAGCAAGGACTACCCCCTCCCAAGAGCAGCGACTCCTCCCCATTCAGAGCAAGGACTACCCTCTCCCAAGAGCAACGACTCCTCCCCATTCAGAGCAAGGACTACCCCCTCCCAAGAGCAGTGACTCCTCCCCATTCAGAGCAAGGACTACCCTCTCCCAAGAGCAACGACTCCTCCCCATTCAGAGCAATGATCACCCCCTCAGCAGAGTACTGACTCTTCCCCTACTCCAGAACAGAGATCTCTCTCCCTCCCACAGCAATGACCTCCTCCCCTACTCAAGAGCAGAAACTCCTTCCTACTCCAGAGCAGAGACTCCTCCCCATTCAGAGCAATGAATACCCTCTCCCAAGAGCAGTGACTCCTCCCCATTCAGAGCAAGGATTACCCCCTCCCAAGAGCAGTGACTCCTCCCCATTGAGCAAGGATTACCCTCTCCCCAGAGCAGCGACTCCTCCCCATTCAGAGCAAGGACTACCCCCTCCCAAGAGCAGCGACTCCTCCCCATTCAGAGCAAGGACTACCCCCTCCCAAGAGCAGCGACTCCTCCCCATTCAGAGCAAGGACTACCCCCTCCCAAGAGCAGCGACTCCTCCCCATTCAGAGCAAGGACTACCCCTTCCCAAGAGCAGCGACTCCTCCCCATTCAGAGCAAGGACTACCCCTTCCCAAGAGCAGCGACTCCTCCCCATTCAGAGCAAGGACTACCCCCTCCCCAGAGCAGCGACTCCTCCCCATTCAGAGCAAGGACTGCCCCCTCCCAAGAGCAATGACTCCTCCCCATTCAGAGCAATGATTACCCCCTCCCAATGATTCCTCTACTCCAGAACATTGTTTTCTCTCCCTCCCACAGCGATGACCCCTCCCCTACTCAAGAACAGAGACTCCTCTCTGCAGAGCCATGAATCCTCTGCTTCAGAGCTGTGACTCCGCCCCATTCACAGCAATGATTACCCCTCCCCAGAGCAGTGACTCCTCCCCATTCAGAGCAATGATTACCCCTCCCCAGAGCAATGACTCCGCCCCATTCAGAGCAATGATCACCCCCTCCCCAGAGTAGTGACTCTTCCCTACTCCAGAACAGAGATTTCTCTCCCTCCCACAGCAATGACCCCTCCCCTACTCAAGAGCAGAAACTCCTCCCCCACAGAGCGGTCTCCCTCCTCCCCTGAGCAGCGACTCCCCACCTCTCTGTTCAGATTGGACATAATGAAAGCCTTTTTCCGTAGATGGCGTTCACCGCGAGCTCCTACACCAAAAAGTCTGTTTAACTTTGTGACTGGAGTGTGCTGCGCCCGGGGCAGACATGAACAGACTGTCTTTATTTATGGGTGGAGGACGAGGAGCTTCCCGACTCTCCGAGCGATAAATCCTGCTGACAACGCTGTCTTATTAGCGAGACAAATGCAGAGCGCGGCCGGGCGGTTTTTCTCCTGGACGGCGGCGCTCTACGCACACTTCCACGCGTTAGGACGGTGATTAATTCCCATCAAAGTTTCCAAAGCCGAGTGAACGGCGAGTCTCCTCGTAAGACATCTGGACCGGAACTACGGCGCCCCCCCAAGGACGCGACACCGGCCGGCGTCCCAGCCTCTGATAATGGTAATGTGCTGCGAAGATGTGCGGAGTCGTCTCATTCTGGGGAATACGTGTGCGCCGGATGCACGCCGACGTGGGGGGGGAGGTCACTTGTTCAGCAAAGGTTCACTGACTGCAGTTTCTGCATGAGCGCGGCGCGGATGGCGAACAGATGGCGGGGCATGGGGCCCGATTTCACGGCGCGGTTCGCTCTGTGGGGTTAACATGGGATGAATGATTGTTATAATGGTGCAAGGATAATGAGAAGCCTCCTATAGGTGGGGGATGGGGTGTTGGTGGTGGGGGGGGGGGGGTTCTGGAAGGCTTGTCAATGGTCTGCTAAGATTTATAAAACCGTTCCGGCTCGGGCCGAGGGATACAGATGGACGCTACGGGGATCGAATACACCTGGCATCCTGAACAGGACGATCTCCAGCTTTTGTTACCGGGAATAAAACCGAACAGAAACCGGCCTCTGAGCAATGCTGGTGAGTCAACATACACTACAGATCTGACTCCTCGGCTGCAGCGCCTATCCTGAGAATTGGGGCAAAAAAATGCAAAAAAAAAGCAAGTCTGCGAATTAAGGAGCCGTAGGAGCTCTTACAAGGCGAAGGACCCGTCACCAAATCCATTGTCCTCATTGAGCTCTAATCAGTGACTTTGCCTTGGCTAAGACAATGTCATCAGTCTGCTGCAGGTCAGAGGAAGCATTTCCTCAGTCTCCTCTCCCCCAGTGATTAGACTGTACATTGTAACTTTGCAGAAGGAAGAAGGGGTATTTCCTCAGTCTCCTCTACCCCAGTATACGGGGAGACCGGATATAGTGAATGCGGGGTCCGGGGAGAGCGGATATAGTGAATGCAGGGTCCGGGGAGACAGGATATAGTGAATGCAGGGTCCAGGGAGACCGGATATAGTGCATGCAGGGTCCGGGGAGAATGGATATAGTGAATGCGGGGTCCGGGGAGAACAGATATAATGAATGCGGGGTCCGGGGAGACAGGATATAGTGAATGCAGGGTCCGGGGAGAGCGGATATAGTGAATGCAGGGTCTGGGGAGAGCGGATATAGTGAATGCGGGGTCCGGGGAGAGCGGATATAGTGAATGCGGGGTCCGGGGAGAGCGGATATAGTGAATGCGGGGTCCGGGGAGAGCGGATATAGTGAATGCGGGGTCCGGGGAGAGCGGATATAGTGAATGCGGGGTCCGGGGAGAGCGGATATAGGGAATGCGGGGTCCGGGGAGAACGGATATAGTGAATGCCGGGTCCGGGGAGAGCGGATATAGTGAATGCGGGGTCCGGGGAGAGCGGATATAGTGAATGCAGGGTCCTGGGAAAGCGGATATAGTGAATGCAGGGTCCGGGGAGACCAGATATAGGGAATGCAGGGTCCGGGGAGACCAGATATAGTGAATGCAGGGTTCGGGGAGACCAGATATAGTGAATGCAGGGTCCGGGGAGACCAGATATAGTGAATGCAGGGTCCGGGGAGACCGGATATAGTGAATGCAGGGTCCTGGGAGAGCGGATATAGTGAATGCAGGGTCCGGGGAGAGCGGATATAGTGAATGCAGGGTCCGGGGAGAGCGGATATAGTGAATGCAGGGTCTGGGGAGAGCGGATATAGTGAATGCAGGGTCCGGGGAGACCGGATATAGTGAATGCAGGGTCCGGGGAGAGCGGATATAGTGAATGCAGGGTCCGGGGAGAGCGGATATAGTGAATGCAGGGTCCGGGGAGAGCGGATATAGTGAATGCAGGGTCCGGGGAGAGCGGATATAGTGAATGCAGGGTCCTGGGAGAGCGGATATAGTGAATGCAGGGTCCGGGGAGACCGGATATAGTGAATGCAGGGTCCGGGGAGAGCGGATATAGTGAATGCAGGGTCCGGGGAGACCAGATATAGTGAATGCAGGGTCCGGGGAGAGCGGATATAGTGAATGCAGGGTCCGGGGAGAGCGGATATAGTGAATGCAGGGTCCGGGGAGAGCGGATATAGTGAATGCAGGGTCCAGGGAGACCGGATATAGTGAATGCAGTGTCTGGAACACACCAAAATGCACCAAAAATGCACTGGAATATACATGTTGGTATTTACATTGAAAAAAAGGGAGGGGAAAAAAAAGAACTGGAAAGTCAAAAAACGCACTGGAAGGTGTCAAAAACGCACCTGGACTGCATTTCTATGGTGTGAACCGGCCCTAAATCCTTATTGATACTATTTCCTTCCAAAGATCGGCACAGAATTGACAGCAGATGCATTCGCCTTTGTGCGTTTATTGCCGAACTTTCTGCCTTGAGTCCCCTTTTACAGTCTGGTGATGGCGCTCACCACTTCTCCTCCAGCATCATAAATGTTTCATCGGCGGTGACGCGCTGGCTGTGACCTTGGCGCGTGAAGGTCGGACTCGCCGAGGCGGCTCTGTCGCTGCAAATTGACTGGCGGGTTTTGGGAGCAAAATGCGTGGAGACGGCGGGGTGGTAATTAAAAATTAAAAGGACGTTAACACGGAAAAAGGTATTTTTTTTTCTTCTTTCCAGGAACAAGGCTCAGAAATAATTATAATTGAAAAGTTCCGATTATTGGAGCTGAAAGTCTCAGCGAAATCAGAGGATTAATATGGGGAATAGAAGGACAAAGTCTTCTTTCAGTCTCAGCGGGTGTGTAGTCACCGTGCACAAGGGCGGTTTGGCTCATCCGGGTAATTTTTGCACCCGAGAGGCACAGGTGCAGCATCCAGTGTCCCCCGCCAGCGGCCTATTAAAATCAATGACAGGCTGAAGAGCATACGTGCAGCATCCAGTGTCCCCTGCCAGCGGCCTATGAAAATCAATGACAGGCTGAAGAGCATAGGTGCAGCATCCAGTGTCCCCTGCCAGCAGCCTATTAAAATCAATGATAAGCTGAAGAGCATAGGTGCAGCAACCAGTGTCCCCCGCCAGCGGCCTATGAAAATCAATGACAGACTGAAGAGCATAGGTGCAGCATCCAGTGTCCCCCGCCAGCGGCCTATGAAAATCAATGACAGACTGAAGAGCATAGGTGCAGCATCCAGTGTCCCCCGCCAGCAGCCTATGAAAATCAATGACAGACTTAAGAGCATAGGTGCAGCATCCAGTGTCCCCCGCCAGCGGCCTATGAAAATCAATGACAGGCTGAAGAGCACAGGTGCAGCATCCAGTGTCCCCCGCCAGCGGCCTATGAAAATCAATGACAGGCTGAAGAGCACAGGTGCAGCATCCAGTGTCCCCCGCCAGCGGCCTATGAAAATCAATGACAGGCTGAAGAGCACAGGTGCAGCATCCAGTGTCCCCCGCCAGCGGCCTATGAAAATCAATGACAGGCTGAAGAGCACAGGTGCAGCATCCAGTGTCCCCCGCCAGCGGCCTATGAAAATCAATGACAGACTGAAGAGCACAGGTGCAGCATCCAGTGTCTCCTGCCAGGGACCAAAAAAAAAAAAATCAATGACAGGTTGAAATACGTGGCGGTTGTATGCTGTACTGAGCAGCATGCATATTTAGGGGCGTATGCATTCAGAATTTCTCCATGTTGGGAATACGACCCTGAACAAGTGTACTGCTAGATACAGCATCCACCTGCCACGTATTTCAGCCTGTCACTGATTTTTACAGGCTGCTGACAGTGAGGCTGGACGCTGCCCAGGAATGCTGGGATTTGGAGCCAATGGGTCTCCCACGTGCATGTAATTTCATTTGGGGTGCCGTGAATGGGTGCCGCAAGCGTGTCGCACGCTTTAGTGCTTTTTTCACACGTTTACAGAGTCATGCAATTCTGCCCAAATTTCTGACACGGGACCAAGCGGAGATTGGCGCATTTTTTTCTCCGCACATCTGACACATTTGTAGCATGTTTGCCAAATGGCAAAATGCACATCTGCTATTCACGATTATGGGAGGGGGGACATTAACAATTAATACCAGTGCAAGCGCCACATGCGTTTCTGAAACGTGCAGTTGTACGCTTTGCCACGCATTCCAGAAACACCAGGTGTGAATGGAGTCTTGGGTTTGGTTCACACCATAGAATCACAATCGAGATGCGTTTCCGCATGCGCGTTTTGGGTGTATTTCAGTGCGTTTGGGCCATAGACTTCAATGTAAACCCGCCAAAGTGCATGAAAGTTGAGCCCGAATGATATGCATGTGACTTGCGTGGGACTTTGTAGATCACCAACAATCATCCTTGGTCAAAGCCAATGTTGCACTCATCCAAAGTGGCATCAATGTCATGTCATAGTCGCATCAATTTTGAAGTCGCACAAGCAGGGGCGGACTGACCTTTCGGGCACTCGGGCTCTGCCCAAGGGCAATAGGGGCCCCATGAGATGCCCCTAGTGCCTTTCATAGGCTTTTTGGGGTGTGGTTTGAGTGTGGGCTAGGACACAGGGGCCCCATGATCCCCTATTGCCCGGGGGCCCCATGAGTTGTCAGTCCACCCCTGCACACAAGACAATGGAGCCTAGAAGTGGTTGCTGGGAGCACGAGGCATAAGATACATTTTAAGTGCCTCTGAAATCGTCTGTAAGGAAACATTCCATGTCAGGGCGGAGTCAAGTTGAGACTGTTGGCGGTTACAGGGGCGGACTGACCATTTGGAAACTCAGGCACTGCCGAGGGCCCGGGGTCAGTAGGGGGCCCCATGAGATGCCCCTGGTACCTTTTTCATAGGCTTTTTTGAGTTTGGGCAAGGACACAGGGGCCCCCATGATCCCCTATTGCCCGGGGGCCCCATGAGTTGTCAGTCTGCCCCTGGGCAGCTGCGGGGGGTCCTCGCCGTGCGTCCATTCCGGTCAGAACTCTGGCCATCCCTTCCGGCCTCTTGATGAAGATTTGGAGAAACATACAAAGAGCGGAAGCCGCGTCCGTCAGTTATCTCCCAAATGAAAGGCGGTAATTAGAGGCGATAAAATGAGGTTTTGGCGCGGTGCGGGCATTGCTCCTCTCCCGGCGCTGACCTATTTCTGACAAGATGAAAACTTTAATTAGTTCTTTTTTTAATTTTTTTTTCACTTTTTTTTTTTTTTTCTTGCCGGCCTGATTGCCGCTTGATTTGCTTTTAGGTCAGACGGCGCTTACCTCCGATGGTATTTCTGAGCTGAAGATTTAAAGCTGAACTCCGGGCAGAAACTTTTGTTTGTTATCCAGTAAGTCCGCGCCGACCTTGACCAAATCTGGTTTCCTAAAGGGCAGCACAGTGGCTAAATGGTTAGCACTTCCGCCTGGCAGTACTTGGGTCGTTGGTGCGAATCCCAACCACGGCACCACCTGCCTGGAGTTTGCATGTTCTCCCTGTGCCTGCCATGGGTTTCCTCTGGGTATTCCGGTTTCCTCCCACACTCCAAAGACATGCTGGTAGGTGAATTGGCTCCTGTCTAAATTGTCCCTAGTATGTGTATGTATGGATGCGAGTTAGGGACCTTAGATTGTACGCCCCTTGAGGGTTAGGGACCTTAGATTGTACACCCCTTGAGGGTTAGGGACCTTAGATTGTACACCCCTTGAGGGTTAGGGACCTTAGACTGTACACCCCTTGAGGGTTAGGGACTGATGTGAATGTACAATATATATGTAAAGCGCGGTGTACATTGACGGCGCTATATAAGTACCTGAAATAAATAAAGCAAAGCGGCAGCCTCTAGATCAGGGGCGGACTGACAACTCATGGGGCCCCCCGGGCAATAGGGGGATCATGGGGCCCCTGTCTCCTTGCCCAAACTCAAAAAAGCCTATGAAAAAGGTACCAGGGGCATCTCATGGGGCCCCCTACTGACCCCGGGCCCCCGGGCAGTGCCCGAGTTTCCAAATGGTCAGTCCGCCCCTGCTCTAGATAGATCCTGAAAGCAGCATTTCCCGGGGCTTGTTTTAGACAACATTCTGTTGCATCACATGGCTTTGTTTATAAACAATCAGTTGTGCTGTAGGTGGGGACTTGTAAGTGAAAGTGAAACAGCAGCAGAGAAAAACCCGGACTGGTTTCTGTGCTATGTGGCAGAGCTGTTCAACTCTCAGCACTCGAACAGAAATCCACATCCTTTGGCAGATAAAACAACTCCTGTTTTTTTTTTTAATTTATTACAGGTACTTCTCTAGAGCCGTCAATTTATGGAACGCTTTACATATACAGGCGCATCGAAATAAATTAGAATATCATCAAAAAGTTCCCTTATTTCACTAATTCAATTCAAAAAGTGAAACTCCTATATTCTATAGATTCATTACACGCAGGGTGATCTATTTCAAGCATTTCTTTCTTTTCATTTTGATGATTATGGCTCACAGCTGGTGAGAACCCAAAATTCAGCATCTCTGAAAATGTAGAATATTGTGAAGAAGTTCAATATTGTAGACTCCTGGTGTCACACTCTGACCGGCCAAGGAACTCAAAGGACCTGGAAAGGTTTCCTGAACCATTAAAACGGTCTCTCAGGCTAGGTTCACGCCTATGCAGTTTGCGTTTAATCCATTTCTGAAGTGCGTTTTTGCCCCATTTTTCCCCCTTGTTGCCAGGCAATTTAAAATGCATCAAAAATGCTGCGAAAACACACTACATGCTTTTCTGCAGTGTTTTCATTGAAGTCTATAGAACCAAAAATGCAACGTTTTGCGCTTAAAAAAAAAAAAAGTCCCTGACCCTTTAAAAAAAAAAAAAAAAAAAACACACTGGGTGAAAACGTGGAGATGTGAACGTGTCCCTTAGGAAATCATGTTAAATGGACTGTAGTGCGTTTCTGCGCTGCAAGAAAAATGCTTCGCTGTGAACTTCAGGTCAGTCTGGTTCAGTAGGTTACACAGTCATGGGGAAGAATGCTAACTTGACAGTTGTCCAGAAGACAGTCATTGACACCCTCCACAAGGAGGGGAAGTCAAAAAAGGTCATTGCTGAAGGGCTGGCTGTTCACAGAGTGCTGTATCCAAGCATATTAATAGAAAGTTGAGTGGAAGGAAAACGTGTGGTAGAAAAAAGGTGCACAAGCAACAGTGATAACCACAGCCTTGAGAGGAGTGTGATGCAAAGGCCATTCAAGAATTTGGAGAAGATTCCCTAGGAGTGGACTACGGCTGGTGTCAGTGCTTCAGAAGCCACCACCCACAGACGTATCCAGGACATGGGCTACAACTGTCGCATTCCTTGTGTCAAGCCACTCCTGAACTAGAAACAATGTCAGATGAGTCTTACCTGGGCCAAGGAGAAAAAGGACTAGACTGTGGCTCAGTGGTCCAAAGTTCTCGTTTCGGATGAAAGTAAATTTTGCATTTCATTTGGAAATCAAGGTCCCAGAGTCTGGAGGAAGAGTAGAGAGGCACAGAATCCAAGTTGCATGAGGTCCAGTGTGAAGTTTCCACAGTCAGTGATGGTTTGGGGAGCCATGTCATCTGCTGGGGTTGGTCCACTGTGTTTTATCAAGTCCAAAGTCAGCACAGCCCTCTATTAGGAAATTCTAGAGCACTTCATGCTAACCTCTGATGACCAGCTTTATGGAGATGCTGATTTCATTTTCCTGCAGGACTTGGCACCTTCCCACACTGCCAGTACCAATACCAGGTTTAATGATCATGGTGTCACTGTGCTGATTGGCCAGCAAACTCTCCTGACCTAAACCCCATAGAGAATCTGTGGGGTATTGTAAAGAGGAAGATGAAAGACACCAGACCCAACAATGCTGATGAGCTGAAGGTCGCTATCAAAGCAACCCATATAGAAGAAAAATATATTTTAGAAATATTATTCCCAAATATATTGACATACATTTCAAATGCTACAATTTTTGTCATATTCAATATATACAGTTGTGTCCAAAATTATTCAACCCCCACTGAAATTGAGTGTTTTGGCCAGTTTGACATTGCTTTTGATCATTCAGTCATCTTGCTTACATTTACATTAAAGAGGCACTTGTAGGTCAGACAAATATAACATAACAGTTATAATGAAATAACCACAAATGTCTTTTCTGTGCTCACAGCATTATCAGTTTTATTCAACCCCCAAGTGACATTCAATCTTAGTACTTAGTACAGCATCCTTTTACAGTTATAACAGCTTTTAAACGTGAAGCATAGCTTGACACAAGTGTCTTGCAGCGATCTACGGGTATCTTCGCCCATTCTTCATGGGCAAAGGCCTCCAGTTCAGTCACATTCTTAGGCTTGCGCACTGCAACTGCTTTCTTTAAGTCCCACCAGAGGTTCTCAATCGGATTTAAGTCTGGTGACTGCGATGGCCACTCCAAAATGTTCCAGCCTTTCCTCTGCAACCATGCTCTAGTGGACTTGGAGGTATGCTTGGGATCATTGTCCTGTTGAAAGGTCCAACGTCTCCCAAGCCTCAGGTGTGTGACGGACTGCATCACGTTTCCATCCAATATC